>NW_026652290.1:73075768-73091325 GCF_009828535.3 Hylobates moloch | reverse complement strand
AAACAGAAACAAATAACTATTCAGAGATATGTTTGTATGTTGGTCACTGAGGAAACATCTATTTTAATATACTTTCTATGACTCTTCTCCTTCATGGGGACTATAGGATGAAAGTTTAAAACACTTGCAAACATAAGGTACTTATGTTAAAGGAACAATGAAATTATTTGAAGCAAGTTTTTAAGATTAAATATTTCCCAAATACATTTCTTCACTTTTACCACTTATAAGTGGTTTAAAGGTAACAAAAGAAGTTATATTTCAAAATAACTGGTTTCATTCAGACACACACTTTAAAGAACACATGCTATTATTTAAAGCAGTTTACATATAGTTACCAGCCCCCACCTGACAATACTGTAAATTGTTTTCGTTCTGGGCATAAAGTTTAGAGTGTAGTCTCAGGGGAAAGGAGGTTATTGAAACTGCTAGCAGTATTTAGCAGTATTGTGGGAAAGGTACAGAGAGAATGGCTGGATCTCTGCTGGGATGGAGATAATATATGGCCAAGAACCCAGAGCCTAAGTGCGCACATCGTGTCCTCTCACAGTCATCTCTGAAAGCTACTTAGAGCAATAGGCAGAGCCAAAGGATAGACCAACACAAAGCCTTTGCTCTTTCTTGCCAATATGCTCATGTCCCAAACCCTGTGAGTTTCTTGGGTTGGGGATGCAAAGATTTATTTCATGCCCCAAAACCAGGTCTAAGAGAAACCATGTGAAGGAAAGAAACTTGCTGCTTCTTCAGCCCTGAAAGGAACTCACGGAAACCAGAATATCCAAGATTTTCTATGGCCATGCTTCTAAATAGGATCAAATTCTTGCCTTTTTATCCTCCTCATTTTAGCCAGAAAGGTATAAGTCTTAAAGACAGAGAAATCCTGAATATAGTGATGGTGATGTTTACTCTAACAATGTCATTGAATTTGGTTTTTCCTTGTCTTAATTCTCAGTATTTCCCTTTTCTGGATGTCAGGGGATTGGATAGGGAGCAGAGCCCAATATGAACATGTTTATCCAAGTAGAACAAGATTCGAGAGAGACGTCTGTCTTTATATGACTTCTTTCTTTGTCATTATCTTCTACACAAGTCTGGTATATGAACCCAATACAAATATTTGGGTTGGTGAGTGTCTTAGTCTATTTTGGTGGCTATAACAGAATACGAGAGACCAAGTGGCTTATAAACAACAGAAATATGTTTCTCACAGTTCTGATATCTGGGAAATCCAAGATGAAGGCCTTGTGAGGGCCTGCTTCCTGGTTCATTTATGGTGACTTTTCCATGTGTCTTCACATGGTGAAATGGGGAAGACAGCTCCGTGAGATCCTCTTTATAAGATCACAAATCCTATTCACGAGGGCTCCACTCTCATAATCTAATTACCCCCCCACCCCGCCCCGCCAAAGGCCCCATCTCAAATAGCATCACATTGAGGGTTAGGGTTTTAACATGCAAATTTTGAGGGGGACATAAACATTCAGTCTTTAGCAGTGAGCTTTTATATACAGCTGTATAGGTAAACTGTGGTCTTATTGACCAGCTCTTATGTTTCTCGAGACTTTAACATGTACCTTTCAATCCTTTTAATTTCCTGTTATCAAATTCCGGTCATTTAAAAAATTCACATAAAACTGCACTATTTAAAATTGCTTCTTTCAATGCTTAAGAATACCAGCAACAATTAGAAAGCTGCATGTATATTTTTGCCTGAAGAATATATTTTATGTCAGAAAATGGCCTTTTTGCATGTTTTTTTCTGTTAGCAAATAAAAAATTCCCACCTTTATCCTTAACATCAAATATTGCTCACGATTACTGTTTAATGCTGTGTTTCTTCCAGTCTGCACTAAAGCCACATGGTAAAGCAGCTTTTGCATAAACTAGGTCAGTCATATTCATCTCCATTTAGGGGTCAAGGTTTTTTGAACCATTGCTTTTAACTTCAGATAAAGTGGCAGACAAAATAATTTCTTGCCCACTGGAAAGCACAGAAGGTAGAATTTGCTACTTCTACTTATTTTCTCTGGGTGGCTACAGAGAGTTAATTATCAGGCTTAAACAAAATAACCATGATCAAGGAGCTTATTTAGGAACCAGGTTGAGCATCTTGATGATACATTGTTTTTGTTTTTAATTTTAAGGTAATGTTGTAGTAGTTATTAGGTGTAGTTGCACATAACTTTGCTCATTAAACCAGGTAAAAATTTCAACCATATACAGATATATAAGCCCGCAAATTTAGATGCATAGTGAGACCAGAGGCATGTTCTCCCTGGTGGGAATGATGTAAATAGAAAAATCAGATTGGAATGCTTAAGTGCCTTTGCTCTCCAACTCACCTGTCAAATCAAAAATCACATCAACAGGCATGGATCAGTTGCTTGCTGTGTCCCATATACTATCTGGGAGCTCTATATTAGGCAGCCATATAATTTTTTATTGCACATTGTCTCTGCTTGTTTGACGTGCAACATGTACATTGCAACCTCATTAGCTTAGACTCTCCCACACTAATTTTGAACTGAAATAGAAAAGACATATAAAATAGATTATAAAGAAAATAAGCAGTTCAGAATTTTTTTCAGCATTGTAAAAAGCACTGTTTATAGTTAATGGACCGATTGAATGAGTCTTTCATTCAACAGTTATTTACTGAATAAATGGTAGGCACTACAGTAGACATTATTATTATAGCAGAAAGACAAGGCCCTGTCCTTGTGGAAAAACTAAAATTTGCTTTAGCTAATCAATAAGGTGGTGAGCACAAAGTTGCCAATCGATGACAGTCATTTTGTAGAATCAGCCTTAACATACCACCACTAAGAAAAAAACTATTCTTAAAGTGAAAGTTCTTGCCAAATAACATTTTTATTTCAGTTAATTTGGATGGGGGAGTCTTGTGTTAATAGTAACTCTTTGGCAGAGAATAGAGTCTGCAGTCTTTCTTTTATAGATCGAAAAGTTGATAAACAAAAGTGTTGAATGACTGATCCTTCAGTTACTGCTGCGTAAAGTTTAACCTCCAGTTAGGAGGGCTTCATAAGCAGCCTAATCATGAGGCTTTAAAGTTGTACTGACTGTGATGCACACTAAAAAAAATAAATTTGTCACAACCAGGTACCACACCTGCATATTATTGGGACAAAATATCCATGAAAAATTCACCCTTAGCACATACAATATGATTAAATACCTTCTGTCATTTTCCATTTTATTTTTTAAATAATGTTGGTTGCAACCCAGTTCATATGTTTCACAACCCACCAGTAAATATTAATTCAGTGAGTAAAAAAGAGATAAATATGTTCCGGTACATGGAAAAGTAAATATGGCAGTTTCTCTGTGTGTATTTTTATTATTTTATTAAAATATTATCATTTTCTTGTAATGTGTGTAAGGTTTCACAAGTGATTGTAAATAATCCTAATTCTTTCCTGTGACTAGTTGTTTAAGATATGCAAAATTTGTTCTTCATACTTTGAATTCATTAAGCACCTATTTCAGAGTTTCTCATAATATCTCCTACAAATAATGTTCATGGTATATATTTTTTCACTTCATATTTTCTCAGAATCTAGCACATTGCCTAGTGTTAAAAGGAGTGTATTGGAATGAAGGAATGAATACATTTTAAGTTTTGCCTTCCATGTTTTGTTGGGTGAACTGCACAGTAAATTTGTCTTTGAAGGAAAATTGGACTGGACTAAATGGAGAAGAGCCTTCAGAAGGGGAAGCATGAGCAAAGACTTGGAGATAGGAAGAAGCACTTGCCATTCATATATACCCGGTGGTGAGGTGGGTCCTAGGACTGACAGTGGATGAAGGAGCAGACCATAGTAAAGATAATATTTGGGGTGGGAGTAAAATATGGTGAGGAAGGTAAATGGGGCAAGGAAGGAGAGAGAAAATTAAAGCTGGATATGTTGCCTATTGTTGAATGCTCAATTCTGATTGTCCCATATTTAACATGCCAGCCTTCCTAGAGGCATTTAGTGGCTATGTGATGAAGCTGCCCCATTCCTGTAATGCGTCTATTAAGCCATTATCATCAGGGCTGGCAGAGCAATATCCACTGATGTAAAAAAGTTTTTGAAAAATATGGGCCTCATGTACTTAGAATCAGTACTTAGGCATCTTTTAATCATCTTATCAAAAATAGGTCAACACCTTAAGTTTGTATCTTTCATAGCATTTAATCAAAATTTATAGTTATTTTGTTCATAGCATTTAATCAAAATTTATTGTTATTTTGTTTAATTTCTTCATTGTTTCTTGCCATTCCATTAGATGGTAAGCTCCATGATGTCAAAAACTCTTATATTCACTGTAATTAATCCTCAGGAATAAACACAATGCTTAGCACATAATAGTTGCACAATATTGAAAAAATGAATAAATGGAATGAACACAGATACACATCACAAAAGAAATGGGAGACCAAGCATATATAAGATTGTGTGTGAGCCTTTTGAGTTCAACTGGAAAGCAAACATCCCCTTACTGAGCAAACATAACAGAAATTTTGATGTGATTATAGCAAGCCAGAACACATTGTCTATTCTAGCATTTGCTGAGTGGCTTACAGGGCTGCCAGCAAATCCATTAGAAACTCAGCTTATCTTCCATAAAGAAGAGGGAAAAATTGCTTAAGGCTGAATTGTTTCTTATAAGATATTATCTGGAAAAGAAATGAATTTTTTCCAATTAACGGTATGGTAATCTTGAAAAAATTTATAAACTCATCATTTGATGTATATGTCCATGCTTTCTATTCCATATTTCTACTTTCGATAAAGAACTTTGCTCTGTTTTATGTAAAAGTCTTTATCCCATGAGCATCTTTTGATGAAGTAATCTTCTTGCTATTTAATAGAATTAATATTAGAAAATTGCAGATGAAAGCATCATAACAGAGAGGTAAAACACAATGCTTTGGAGTGAAGTAGATGAGGTTTGAATCCCAGTAGTGTGATTTCGTGCAAGTTATTATCCTCTCTGAATTTCAGTTTCTTCTTCTGACGAATGGAAGTAATAAAGCAATACTGTCGCATTCTTACTAGGATGAACAAATAGCATATGTAGAGTCCTGGGCATAAACTCTGAAACAAGCCTATAGGAGAAGGTATCAAAACAATCTTAAATTTTAATTTCAGTTTTTAATTAGAAAGTAAGAAATAGTGGGAAAGAGGAGCAGGGAATTAACGTTTTTTTTGAATACTTCTAGTAAGAAGCACTTGTCAAAGTTCTTTTTTTCTTTTTTTTTTCTTTGAGACTAAGTCTTGCTCTGTTGCCCAGGCTGGAGTGCAGTGGCGCGACCTCAGCTCACCTCCACCTCCTGGGTTCAAGCGATTCTCCTGCCTCGGCCTCCCAAGTAGCTGGGACTATAGGTGCGCACTACCACGTCCAACTAATTTTTTGTATTTTTTTTTTTTTAGTAGAGACGGGGTTTCACCGTGTTAGCCAGGATGGTCTCAATTTCCTGACCTCGTGATCTGCCCACCTCGGCCTCACAAAGTGCTGGAATTACAGGCATGAGCCACTGGGCCTGGCCAAAATTACTTCACTTAACTAGTCAAATAGTACCTTTCTCCCATTTTCTGTTTTTCTTTACTTCTGGAATTCCTGTTTGACTGATACCTTTCCTCATTCTATCTTCAATGTCTCTCAACTTGCACATCTATTAATATTTCTTCAAATGTTTTAAAATCTCTATATCTTATATGTTCTATTTTGTTTTTCTTTTTGATGTAGCTTTGGTTCAAAAATGGACTCTATTATTAATCTGCTGCTTAATTCCTTTAATGACTTTTAAACCTTATGTATTTCTCCAAGTTTCCTTTAATTTTCAAATTTGTCTTAACATTTAGACTCCTTTTTTAGAGCAGCAAATCATTTAAAATATATTTATTTTAAAATCAGTTGGTCTCTCATTCAAACATATTAGCATGTTAATTCTCCTCTTTTATGTTTTCTTCTTTTTTGATCAGCTGCTTCTCTTTATGCCTTGTAATGTTTGAGTTCACGTTTATTTTTACCCAGACTTTTTTTCTGATGGAATCTCATGTGGCTTGGACTGTGAGACTGGCCTCTCATGTGTATTTGTGTTTATATTTTCTATATTTGTTTCTTGGTTTTGCATTTTGACACCAAGAGGTTGGTACAAATCGAAGTGTTAAATTTTCCCAAGGTGTGATCTGTTTTAAAAAATTATTATTAGATACTTTATTATTATTATTTTTAAATATATATATATTTTTATTTTTTATTATTATACTTTAGATTTTAGGGTACATGTGCACAATGTGCAGGTTTGTTACATATGTATCCATGTGCCATGTTGTTTTGTTGCACCCATTAACTCGTCATTTAGCATTAGGTATATCTCCTAATGCTGTCCCTCCCCCTCCCCCCACCCCACAACAGTCCCCGGGGGTGTGATGGTCCCCTTCCTGTGTCCATGAGTTCTCATTGTTCAATTCCCACCTATGAGTGAGAACATGCGGTGTTTGGTTTTTTGTCCTTGTGACAGTTTACTAAGAATGATGTTTTCCAGTTTCATCCATGTCCCTACAAAGGATATGAACTCATCATTTTTTATGGCCGCATAGTATTCCATAGGGTATATGTGCCACATTTTCTTAATCCAGTCTATCGTTGTTGGACAGGGACATTTAAGTCTGCAGAGATTCCTGCTGAATTTTTGTTTGTCTGTGCCCTGCCCCCAGAGGTGGAGCCTACAGAGGCAGGCAGGCGGCCTCCTTGAGCTGTGGTGGGCTCCACCCAGCTCGAGCTTCCTGGCTGCTTTGTTTACCTAAGCAAGCCTGGGCAATGGCGGGCGCCCCTCCCCCAGCCTCGCCGCTGCCTTGCAGTTTGATCTCAGACTGCTGTGCTAGCAATCAGTGAGACTCTGTGGGCATAGGACCCTCTGAGCCAGGTGTGGGACACAATCTCCTAGTGTGCCATTTTCCAGGCCCGTTCGAAACGCGCAGTATTAGGGTGGGACTGACCCGATTTTCCAGGTGCCATCTGTTACCCCTTTCTTTGACTAGGAAAGGGAACTCCCTGACCCCTTGCGCTTCGTGAGTGAGGCAGTGCATCGCCCTGCTTTGGCTCGTGCACAGTGTGCTTCACCGACTGTCCTGCACCCACTGTTTGGCACTCCCTAGTGAGATGAAACTGGTACCTCAAACAGAAATGCAGAAATCACCGTCTTCTGTGTCGCTCAGGCTGGGAGCTGTAGACCGGAGCTGTTCCTATTCGGCCATCTTGGCTCCACCCCTTATTAGAGACTTTAAACAAAATCTAGATTCAAAGAAGCTAAAAATCCCTTGTCGTAGACTTTTCCTAATGGGTGGATCCCTTAGACCCTGAAAGTGCTACTTGTAAAGGATAAACAAAGCCAAAGCCTCATCCCCTATCCTTAAAACCTCATCTTCTATCATTGCAAGGTCATTAATACATTTGTGCTAGCCATAACCATGTTCCAGAATCAGTAAGACCTCCCCCACCACTTACTTAAATGGGATATATGCAGCCTCTCTCTCTCCCTCTCTGTCTGTCTGTCTCTCTCTCTCTCTCTATATATATATAATCCCATTTTGTATAAGTCACAAAATTCTTCTATTACTGTCCTCTATTATGAACCCCCCAGTGAATGTAATGGTAGTATAAGGGGTTTCAGGTACCTAAAATTTAAAAATCTTTTGAGATTGACTCAGAAATTTAGGGATCATTTTATTTTGATTATTATAATTTGTGCTAATGTCAAGAACTATATCATGAATAAACAAAATGACCTGGCTTGTAATTATTCTTAAATAGACTTTTATTTTTCAAGAAGTATAAGCAATTTGGGAGCAAAAAGTTACCCAAAAAGAACAACTGGGCAGTGTTTCTGAGTAACCAGTATATATTTTTTAATTTGGCCCATTTTGTTTTGCAGTCTCTCATCAGTACTCAACTTATGGATTATAGAATCGTAACCCCAAATAATTAATCAAAATTAAAGGGGCAATCTTTATCTTTAGTATTGTCCCGCCAAATACCTTTTCTTTTTAAAATAATCTTAAATGTAAGAACATGTTAACAGATATAGGGGAATTTCTGTTTTATTTTATAATTTCAACTTTTATTTTAGATTGAGGGAGTACATGGGCAGCTTTGTTACATGTATATATTGCATGATGCTGAGGTTTGGGATAAGATTGAGCCCACCACCCCAGTACTTAGGATAGTACCCAATAGTTATTCAACCTCCTCCCTCTCCCCCATCTAGTTTTCTGCAGTGTCTGTAGTTGCCATCTTTATGTCCATGAATACACGATGTTTGGTTTCCACTTACAATAAGTGAGAATATGCAGTATTTGTTTTTCTATTACTGTGTTAATTAACTGAGGCTAATGGTCTCCAGCTGCAACTACGTTGCTGCAAAGGACATAATATCAATCTTTTATTGTGGCTGTGTAGTATTCCATAGTGTATATGTACCACATTTTCTTTATCCAATCCACTGTTTGTTTTTATTTTGTTTGAGACAGAGTCTCACTCTGTCGCCCAGGCTAGAGTGCAGTGGCGTGATCTCAGCTCACTGCAACCTCTGCCTCCCTGGGTTCAAATGATTCCTGTGCCTCAGCCTCCCAAGGAGCTGGGATTACAGGCATGTGCCATCATGCCTGACTAATTTTTGTATTTTTAGTAGAGACGGGGCTTTCACCATGTTGGCCAGGCTGATCTCGAACTCCTGACCTCAGGTGATCCACCCACCGCAGCCTCCCAAAATGTGGGATTATAGGGGTGAGCCACCGTGCCCAGCCTCCAATCCACTGTTGATGGGCTCCTGGGCTGATTCCATGTCTTTGCTACTGTGTATAGTGCTATGATAAACATATAAGTATGTGTCTTTTTGGTAGAATGATTTATTTTCTTTTGAATGTATACCTAGTAATGGGATTGTGGGGTTGAATGGTAGTTCTAAGTTCTTTGAGAAATCACCACAGTGGCTGAACTAACTTACATGTCTACCAATAGTGTATAAGCATTCAGGGGGTGGGGAGGAATTTTGATATACCTGTACCGAAAAGAATAAAAGCTATTGCCCAGAGAACACAGATGCTAACGATAAATGGCACCTTAACAAACAAGAAATCTCAGGCTTTTAGCTAAACTACTGTTAATTTCTGAAGAGGGAAAAATTAGGATTCTTTATGTTATTTGCTTATATTTATTTATAATTTGCAAAGATGAATTCTTTGTTTCTATCATAATTAAAGTCATCAAGCAACTTACAGGTTTCCATATTTCTCTAAATGTTACTCAACACTCAGGAATTTAGCATAACTGATACATTTCAAATGCTAATGATCATAATCAATATAGAAACTCTAGCCTAAAAGAATATTTACTAAAGAAAAGCAAATTTATAAATGGAAAAGCAGATGTTAACAAGAGTTTGAACTATATTCTTACACCTTGAGTTGAGCAAAGAAAGTGTGGTCTGCAGACAGTGAATGAGGAAAATAAAACCGAAAATTCCTCCCATATCTACATCCACAATCACATTAAAAATTTCTAGAGCTTTGATATCAAAATTAAAATTTCTCCATTAAAATAATAAAAATAATGAGCAATTGCAATGCTGTTATAAATAGGTAATTACTAATATTAACATGCTGTCAAAGCTGATGTGAATATAATTAGTATAGACATTTTGGAGAATACTTGGCAGTACTTACTGAAACTAATTATGTGTATTCCCTAGAACCCTGAAATTCTGCTCCTAGGTGTTCACACTTCAGAGAAACTGTCACGTAGAAGCACAAAGAAACATACAGAACACTTATTGCTAAGATTGGAAGCCAACATATTAGTCATTCCAGGGAAGAAAATAAGTGAAATGTGGCAGATACCTAAGATAGAATACTATACAGAAGTGAGAACAAAATTAACTAGATATACTTATGCAATATGGGTGAGGTCTTCAAAACATTGTTACATGCATTTTATTTCATGCAAGAAAGTGAGAAATAGAATGAGATATATCACAAGTATATATGAAATTTAAAACATACATAAATCAATGCCATATCTTATTCATTTATACACATTTATACAAATAAGCATGTACAAATTGAAGATAAATACACTGAAGGGTAAAATCTCCTAAGATAGAAACAAGATTTTGAATAGGAGAAGGGAAAATGGTATAATGAAATAGAAAAGCTAATGAAGACAAGCTTTTCTATTGGGGCCTTACCCAGACTGCAATCAATAGCATGTAATAAATTAATCATTAAGATAATTTTGTACAACATATTAATATGTTAGGAATAAGGAGACATTCAATATATACAAGTCTTCAGAAATAAGGGATTACCAAGTAACTGTGAAATAAGTTACAAATAAAAGCCAGGTGTAGTGGTTCCTGCCTGTAGTACAAGCTACGTGGGAGGATGAGGTGGGAGTCAGGTTCAGAGTCCTCCAGGTAAGAGCGGTCCTGATCTCATCACAGAGAAAACTCAGCAGAAGTTTGTGGAGTAATGGCGAAGCTGGCCTTCCCCGTACCCCGATCTCCCCTCCCCACGCTCCCTCCCTCCCTCTCCCCCTTCCCCCCTTCCCTGCCACTTCCCCCCTTCTCTCCTTCCCTCCCTCCCTCCTTCCTTCCCCCCTTCCCCCCTCCCTGCTCCTTCCCCTCTTCCCCCCTTCCCCCCTTCCTTCCCCCGTCCTTCCCTCCTTCTTTCCCTCCCTCCCTCCCTCCCTTCCTTCCTTCCTTCCTTCCTCCCTTCCTTCCTTCCTTCCTTCCTTCTTTCCTCTTTCTCTGTCAGTCAGGCTACAGTACAGTAGGCCTGTCAGGGCTCACCATACTTTAACAGGCTCAAGCAATCCTTTCACCTCAGCTTTCCCCGTAGCTCGTACTACAGGCAGGTACCACCACACCTGGCTGGTTTGTTTGTAGAGATGGAGTCTCACTATGTTGCCGAGGCTGGTCTTGAACTCTTGGGCTCAAGTGATCCTCCCACCTTGGCCTTCCAAAGTGCTGGGATTGCAAGCATGAGCCACTGCACCTGGCCAGTATGTCCTTATCTTAACTTTTCTGTGTTCTACATGTAATGAAAACTGCATGTATTACTATAGTCATGCACAGGGAGGAGTATGGGGAAGAGAATACCTGAACCACTCTCTTTAAGGGACAGCAAGATTTAATTAAAGACCAAAGCCGTTATGAGGCCAAATATATTTTATGCCCAAACAGAAGGAACAACAAAAAGCTCTTCCTAAATTTTGAGAAGTGTTATCTTTTACCTCAAAAAAAATAACCAAATGAAAATCTGTATACTTAACAGTGTATCTAAGTAAAAGTTTGCAGATACACTGCTTTGCAGTGAGCGCTCAATCCCTGGAGGATATCAAGATAAAAATGACTGGTGGTGCTTTAAGCCCATGAGTGCTTCTCCAAAATTAACTGAAAATCCTAGTTGTTCAAAGTATTTTTATTCTTCAGTTTTTGGGTTCTTAGTTCTTTAGCTTTTAATGATTTTTGGCGAGAACAATATTTTTCCACCTGGGATCAGAACTTTTAATTGATTGGGATGCTTAATTTAAATTTCTAGCACTAAAATTAAAAGCCAGAATAATACCAGGGTAAGGTCTTAGGATAAGATTTTGCTAGTCCGAGAATCTCAAAGTCATTGTCTTCTTCGAAGAGAAAAAACGACAGTAAAGAAGGAAGGCATAGGTAAAACATGAATGAAAAGCTTCTAGGATGTTTAGGAAATTTCAGTGACTTTCACTCTAATTTTGAGGCCAAATTACTTCAAGTAGTTTCCTTAGAAATTGTCGTCATCTTAGAGAACCAAAGGAAAATAGAGAAAACATGTTGAACACATGTCTCGCTCCTTTGGCTGAACTAAAATTAGAAACATAACAGAAGAATAAAGTTTTTCTTTAATTTGGAACTTGGAAAGCATTCAGTGTGCTGTGTGGTCATGGTCATTTTGTTTAGAAGAACACTTCTGTTTAGTAGATATATTTTTAAATTTAATGAGATGAAATAATACTGTTATGGGAATACAGTTATGTGAAGGATACATTAAGGGAGAGGACTGTCTTTAAAATCTTCTCTTCTATGCCGCATCATCCTGGCAAGACAACAGCTCTGTCCTGTATAACTCACTGAGTTCTCTCCACATCAAAGTGCTTAAAACCAGTCACCCATTTTAGTAGCATGCAATTAAACTGATGATCCACCGGCCTCCAAGATATAATCAGGAGTAACCCATCATATGCCTGTCTGTTTAACCCCCTCAACCCTGAAAGGCACAATTCATGGGTCATCTTTCATTACCTGTACTCCATATAGCTTTGTACAGCCTCTGCTCTGACTCAATCTTACATCCAAACATGACATTCTAATTTTTTTCTCCATAACTCACGGTCTGTAATCAGTAAAGCCCTTTGTATCCTCAACCTCTTCTCTTAAGGCTCTAAATAAAATCCGGCTCTCTTTTGAGGTCTCTGCTTGCCCTGCAGAATTCTCAAATGGTGGTTGTAGTTTCTCTCTCACCTCATGTGGCACTGGACTTAGAGATTGAGTAGATATAGTTCTGGCTCTTCACTGCTCCTTCAAGACAATTTCTTCTACTTTTTTCATATGCCAGCTCCATTGAAATGCCTATGATTAAACAAAACCCCATTAACCTTCCTTGCTGCAGTCATCTGCTCTCCTTTTGGTAATTGCTCCCACTCCCTCCATTGAAGATTTTAGTACCTGCTTAATTCTCTTTCACCACCACTCCTGTCATTATAACTGATGACTTCAATATCCACAAAGCGATCCTTCCCGTATTCTGGGTCTCCTCACCTCCAATTATCTTGTCTTCTAATGACATCAGCTAACCCATTTCTATGATTAGACCAAAGCTATTGCCATTTGCAATAACAGCATTCATTTTATAATCTCCATTTTCAATATTCCACAGGCAGACTCCCCTTTTATGGTGCCTCCCTTTATTTTTATTCTTCCACCAGGCCCTCAAATCCATTGACACACCACATTAGTGCTCTGCGTGACTCATTTCCTCACGTTCTTCCTTATCAGTCTTTGCTTCAATAAACCAATCACAGATATTTCTCTCATCTTTGTTTTCCCTTTCTCCCTTCAGTCATACCAACTTGATAAGACCGCCACACTGACTGACCCACTTTCTTAGTACCTACATTATAACTGGAGAAAAATATCCAGGTTGACTGAACTCACTTAATTTTTTTATTTTTATTTTTATTTTTTTAGTAACAGAGTCTCTGTCATCCAGGCTAGAGTGAAGTGACGTGATCATAGCTCACTGTAGCCCTGAACTCCTGGGCTTGAGCAATGCTTCCACCTTAGTAGTCTCCTGTGTAGCTAGGACCACATGTGTGCACCATGACATCCAACTGATTTTCTATTGTTAAAATTTTTTGTAAAGACAAGGTCTTGCTATGTTGTTGTCCAGGCTGGTCTCGAACTCCTGACCTCAAGCAATTCTCCCATCTCAGCCTCTCAAAATGCTGGGATTACAGGCACGAGCGACCACTCTTAGCTGAACTCAGTTTAAAATTATGACCACAAGCCTTTAGTTGGCCACTGGGTTATCTGGAAATGCTCTCATATTTCCCAAGTCAATTCACTCTCTCATTTTCTGAGACAACTATTTTATATCTTCTTATTTCTCAAATTTTTAACAGTCTTCCTCTATTCTCAGCTAATAACCTTGCTCCATATTTTACTATTAAAAGAGATACAATAAGAAGGTAATGTCTATATAGTTCTAGCATTAACACTATCTACTTTTATCTAAACCCATATACCTTGTCTTACTCCAACTGGAACAGATGACGCTCCATGCTTCTATTTAAGGTCCATCTCTCCGTATATGCAGTAAATGATATTTCCTCTGATTCACTTATGAATATTGCTCCTGCACTTGATCCTTTTCCATCTTAGAGAATTGCTTTCCTCCTCCCTACTTAATTATTTGATTCTCTATGTAAAAATTCTGCAATGTCTTTTTTTTAATTCGACTTTTATTTTAGATTCATGGGGCACATGTATAGGTTTGTTACACGTGTATATTGAGTGATGCTGAGGTTTGGGGTACAATTCATCCCATCACCCAGATACCGAGCATAGTACTCGATGGTTAGTTTTTCAGCCCTTCTTTCCCTCTTTCCCTCTCTCCCCTCTTTAGTAGTCCCCAGTGTCTATTGTTGCCATCTTTATGGCCATGAGTATCCAATGTTTAGCTCCCAATTATAAGTGAGAACATGTGGTATTTGTTTTTCTGTTCCTGTGTTAATTCGCTTGCAATGTCTTCTATTTTAAAAAATTATCTTATCCTGATATCTTTATCCAGATACCACCCCACTTGTCTGCCCTCCTTTAGAGAAAATGTCCTAAAATATTGTCTATATTCACTGTCTCTGTTTTTCTTTATCTCACTTTTGACTCTGTTCCAATCAGGATTTGTTTCCATAAATTCATCACATCTTCTGTCGTTATTGTCACCAAGTAAATTTACCTTGCTGAGTCCATTGGCTTATCTTTCTCCTATTTTATTTGATAATAGTGAAATCCATCCTTGACTTCTTCTGGAAATACTTTCTTCATTTAGCCTCCGGGACAATATTCCCTTTTTTTCCTTCTCCTATACTCTGGCTGTTCTTTACCATCTCTTTTGGTGAATCACTCTCATCTTCACAGCCTCTCAATATCACAGATCCTCAATGCTCAATTCTCAGATTTTTCTCTTTTCTATCTACTTTCACGCTATGTACTCATCTAATTCAATTGCTTTAAATACCATCTTCAGCCCTGATCTTTCTCATGAAATTCAGACTCATATTCAGTCTCTGCACTTGGATGTATAAGAGGCATCTCAGATTCAATCTACCAAAGGTGAAGTCTTGATTTTCACTGTGCTTTTTTCAGTCATCTGCATTTCAGTAAATGGATATTGCATTCACATAGTAGCTTAAGGACAAAAAACATAGAATCCTCCTTGATTCCTCTCCTTCTCTCACAATCCCCTCTCAATTCCAATCCAATTTAGTGACAAAATGTGTGTGCTCTGTCTTTAAAATCAACCAGGATCTAATTACTTTTCATATCTTCCTTGATACAAAAATACTATTATCTCAATTGAACTGTTACAACAGCTTACTAACTGGTCTAAGGTGTAAGGAAGGGATCCAGTTTCAGCTTTCTACATATGGCTAGCCAGTTTTCCCAGCACCATTTATTAAATAGGGAATCCTTGCCCCATTTCTTGTTTTTGTCAGGTTTGTCAAAGATCAGATAGTTGTAGATATGCCGCATTATTTCTGAGGGCTCTGTTCTGTTCTCTTGATCTATGTCTCTGTTGTGGTACCAGTACCATGCTGTTTTGGCTACTGTAGCCTTGTAGTATAGTTTGAAGTCAGGTAGCGTGATGCCCCCAGCTTTGTTCTTTTGGCTTAGGATTGACTTGGCGATGCGGGCTCTTTTTTGGTTCCATATGAACTTTAAAGTAGTTTTTTCCAAT
>NW_026652290.1:73074362-73075668 GCF_009828535.3 Hylobates moloch | reverse complement strand
ATTTGGAAAGATCAATACAATTGAGAAACCTTTAGTCAGACTGACAAAGAAAAAATAGAAGACTCACATTACTCAAATCAGAAATGAATGAGAAGACATACTAAGATCTTAGAGAAGAGAAAAAAATTTGAGAAATATGAATAAGTATATGACAACAAATTAGATAACTTAGATTTCCTAGAAAGATACAACTATCAAAGCTGATCTTGGGTGGATACCATGGTTCATGCCTGTAATCCCAAAACTTTGGGAGGACAGGGTGGGAGGATCACTTGAGGCCAAGGGTTCAAGACCAGCCTCCGCAACATAGTGTGACCTTATCTGTACAAAATAAAATTATCCAGATGTGGTGCATGCCTATAGTCCTAGCTACCCAAGAGGCTGAGTGGGGACGATTGTTTGTACTCAGGAGCTTGAGGTTTCAGTAATCTGTGATTATGCCACTGTACTTCAGCCTTGGTGATTGAGATCTTGTCTCTAAACAAAAAAACTACTGGCCCAGCAAGATATAGAAAATCTGAACAGATATATCACAAGAAAAATGTTATAATTTACATCCATAATATTTCCAATAACAACACAATTCTATGATGAGAAGGCTTCTCTGAGGAGCCTACCAAATATTTAAAGAAGAATTAATACCAGTACTTCAAAAGGTCTTTCAAAAGATAGAACACATAACACATCTGGCTTATTTTAAAAAGCCAGTATTAGCCTGAGACAAGAACCAGACAAATTATTCACAAGAAACAAAAGCTATTGACCAATATCTTTTTGAATATAAATCCAAAAATTCTCAACTAACGTATAGCAAGTAAAATCTAGCAATATACAAAAAGAATTATATATAAAGATCAAATGGGATTTGTATTAGAAATGCAAGGTCAGGCCGGGCGCAGTGGCTCATGCTTGTAATCCCAGCACTTTGGGAGGCCGAGGCGGGTAGATCACCAGGTCAGGAGATCGAGACCATCCTGGCTAACACGGTGAAACCCCGTCTCTACTAAAAATATAAAAAAATTAGCCGGGTGTGCTGGCGGGCTCCTATAGTCCCAGCTACTCGGGAGGCTGAGGCAGGAGAATGGCGTCAACCCAGGAGGCGGAGCTTGCAGTAAGCCGAGATCATGCCATTGCACTCCAGCCTGGGCGACAGAGCCAGACTCTGTCTTAAAAAAAAAAAAAAAAAAAAAAAAAGCAAGGTCAGTTTAACACGTGAAAATCAATTAATGTAATATACCACGTCAATAAAATAATGGATATAACTCACGTGATCATATTAACAGACATAGAAAAAGCAATTGACAAG
>NW_026652290.1:73074034-73074234 GCF_009828535.3 Hylobates moloch | reverse complement strand
GAATCACTTTCTCTCTTCTCAGAAAGTGGTATTGGAGGCCCTTTTTTGTAAAATTATCTATTGTTCATCAATGGCTCTTACTTTAGGAAGCTTTCCTACATATACAAATTTATTATTATACTTTGGCTTTGAATTCTGAGTTATTTACTACTAATTGATGCATTGAGCGTAGAGCCGAAGTTTCTGTGCTCTCTTTGCAG
>NW_026652290.1:72876415-73074024 GCF_009828535.3 Hylobates moloch | reverse complement strand
CTACTCAGCCATCTTGCCAACCAACTTCCATCTCCCTGGGATAGAGCACATCTGGGAAGGTGTGGCTGTGGGCTCAGCTTCCACAGACTTAAAGATTCCTGCCTGCCGGCTCTGAAGAGAGAAGCAGATCTCCCAGCACAATGCTCGAGCTCTGCTAATGGACAGACTGCCTCCTTAAGTGGGTCCCTGACCCCCGTGCCTCATGACTGGGAGACACCTCCCAGCAGGGGCCAACAAACACCTCATACAGGAGGGCTCTGGCTGGCGTCCAGTGGGTGCCCCTCTGGGATGAAGCTTCCAGAGGAAGAAACAGGCAGCAATCTTTGCTGTTCTGCAGCCTCTGCTGGTGATACCCAGGCAAACAGGGTCTGGAGTGGACCTCCAGCAAACTCCAGCATACCTGGAGCAGAGGGGCCTGACTGTTAGAAGGAAAACTAACAAACAGAAAAGAATAGCATCAACATCAACAAAAAGCACATCCATACAAAAAGCCCATCCAAAGGTCACCAACATCAAAGACCAAAGGTAGATAAATCCACGAAGATGAGGAAAAACCAGCACGGAAGGCTGAAACTTCCACAAACCAGAATGCCTCTTCAAAAGATTACAACTCCTCACCAGCAAGGGAAAATAACTGGACAGGGAATGAGTTTGACAAATTGACAGAAGTAGGGTTCAGGAGGGGGTGGGTAATAACAAACTCCTCTGAGCTAAAGGAGCATGTTAGAACCCAATGCAAGAAGCTAAGAACCTTGAAAAAAGGCTAGACGAATAGCTAACTAGAATAACCAGGTAAGAGAAGAACATAAATGACCCAACGGAGCTGAAAAACACAGCATGAGAACTTCGTGAAGCATACAGAAGTATCAATAGCTGAATCAATCAAGCAGAAGAAAAGATATCAGAGATTGAAGAACAACTTAATGAAATAAAGCATGAAGACAAGATTAGAGAAAAAAGAATGAAAAAGGAACTAACAAAGCCTCCAAGAAATATGGGACTATGTGAAAGACGAAACCTATGTTTGATTGGTGGACCTGAAAGTGACAGGGAGAATGGAACCAAGTTGGAAAACATTCTTCAGGATATTATCCAGGAGAACTTCCCCAACCTAGCAAGACAGGCCAACATTCAAATTCAGGAAATACAGAGAACACCACAGAGATACTCCTCGAGAAGAGCAACCCCAAGACACATAATCATCAGATTCATCAAGGTTGAAATGAAGAAAAAAAATGTTAAGGGAAGCCAGAGAGAAAGGTCGGGTTAGCCACAAAGGGAAGCCCATCATACTAACAGAGGATCTCTCTGCAGAAACCCTATAAACTAGAAGAGAGTGGGGGCCAATATTTAACATTCTAAAAGAATTTTCAACCCAGAATTCCATATCCAGCCAACTAAGCTTTATAAGCGAAGGAGAAATAAAATCCTTTACAAACAAGAAAATCCTGAGAGATGTTGTCACTACCAGGTCTGACTTACAAAGAGCTCTTGAAGCACTAAATATGGAAAGGAAAAACTGGTACCAGCCACTGCAAAATCATACCAAATTGTAAAGTCCATTGACACCATAAAAAAACTGCATCAACTAATGGGCAAAATAACCAGCTAGCAACATAATGACAGGATCAAATTCACACATAATAATACTAACCTTAAATGTAAATGGGCTAAGTGCCCCAGTTAAAAGACACAGACTGGCAAATTGGATAAAGAGTCAAGACCCGTTGGTGTGCTGTATTAAGGAGACCCATTTCATGTGCAAAGACACACATGGGCTCAAAATAAAAGGATGGAGGAGTATTTACCAAACAAATGGAGAGCAAAAAATAGCAGGGGTTGCAATCCTAGTCTCTGATAAAACAGACTTTGAACCAAAAAAAGATCAAAAAAGACAAATAAGGGCATCACATGATGGTAAAG
The DNA here is from genome assembly GCF_009828535.3 of Hylobates moloch. Classification (NCBI taxonomy): domain Eukaryota; kingdom Metazoa; phylum Chordata; class Mammalia; order Primates; family Hylobatidae; genus Hylobates; species Hylobates moloch. The sequence continues at coordinate 73,072,101 of NW_026652290.1, read as the reverse complement.
GGATCAATGCCACAAGAAGAGCTAACTATCCTAAATATATATGCACCCAATACAGGAGCACCCAGACTCATAAAGCAAGTTCTTAGAGACCTACAAAGAGACTTAGACTCCCACACAATAATAGTAGGAAACTTTAACACATCACTGTCAATATTAGACAGATCAATGGACAGAAAATTAACAAGGATATTCAGGACTTGAACTCAGCTCTGGACCAAGTAGACCTAATAGACATCTACAGAGCTCTCCACCCCAAATCAACAGAATATACATTCTTCTCAGCACCACATCACACTTATTCTAAAATTGTCTACATAATTGGAAGTAAAACACTCCTCAGCAAATGCAAAAGAATGGAAATAATGACAGTCTCTCAGACCAAAGTGCAATCAAATTAGAACTCAGGATTAAGAAATTCACTCAAAACTGCTCAACTACATGGAAACTGAACAACCTGCTCCTGAATGACTACTGGGTAAATAACAAAATTAAGGCAGAAGTAAATAAGTTATTTGAAACCAATGAGAACAAAGACACAACATACGAGAATCTCTGGGACACAGCTAAATCAGTGTTTAGAGGGAAATTTATAGCACTAAATGCCCACAGGGGAAAGTGGGAAAGATCTAAAATCAACACCCTAACCTCACAATTAAAAGAACTAGAGACACAATAGAAAACAAATTCAAAGCTAGCAGAAGATAGGAAAAAACTAAGATCAGAGCAGAACTGAAGGAGATAGAGACACAAAAAACCCTTCAAAAAAATCAGTGAATCCAGGAGCTGGTTTTTTAAAAGATTAACAAAACACATAGACCACTAGCCAGACTAATAAAGAAAAAAAGAGAGAAGAATTAAATGGACACAATAAAAAATGATAAAGGGGAGATCACTACTGATCCCACAGAAATAAAAATACCATTAGAGAATACTGTAAACACCTCTATGCAAATAAACTAGAAAATCTAGAAGAAACAGGTAAATTCCTGGACACATACATCCTCCCAAGACTAAACCAGGAAGAAGTTGAATCCCTGAATCGACAAATAACAAGTTCTGAAATTGAGGCAGTAATTAATAGCCTACCAACCAATAAAAGCTCAGGACCAGACGGATTCACAGTCAAATTCTACCAGAGGTACAACGAGGAGCTGGTACCATTCCTTCTGAAACTATTCCAAACAATAGAAAAAGAGGGACTCCTCTCTAACTCATTTTGTGATGCTAGCCTCATCCTGATGCCAAAACCTGGTAGAGACACAACAAAAAAAGAAAATTTCAGGCCAATATCCCTGATGAACATCGATGCAAGAATCCTCAATAAAATACTGGCAAACTGGATCCAGCAGTACATCAAAAATCTCATCTACTATGATCAAGTCTGCTTCATCCCTGGGATGCAAGGCTGGATTCAACATATGCAAATCAATAAACATAATCCATCACATAAACAGAACCCATGACAAAAACCACATGATTATCTCAATAGATGCAGAAAAGGCCTTTGATAAAATTCAACACCTCTTCATGCTAAAAGCTCTCAATAAACTACTTATTGATGGAACGTATCTCAAAATAATAAGAGCTATTTATGACAAATCCACAGCCAATATCCTACTGAATGGGCAAAAGCTGGAAGCATTCCCTTTGAAAAGTGGCACAAGACAAGGATGCCCTCTCTCACCACTCCTATTCAACACAGTATTGGAAGTTCTGGCCAGGGCAATCAGGCAAGAGAAAGAAATAAAGGTATTCAAATAAGAAGAGAGGAAGTCAAATTGTCTCTGTTTGCAGATGACATGACTGTATATTTAGAAAATCCCATTGTCTCATCCCAAAATCTCCTTATGCTGATAAGCACCTTCAGTAAAGTCTTAGGATACAAAGTCAATGTGCAAAAACCACAAGCATTCCTATATACCAATAATAGACAAAGAGCCAAATCATGAGTGATCTCTCATTCACAATTTCTATAAAAAGAATAAAATACCTACGAATATAACTTCACGGGGTCCTTCACAGGGATGCAAAGGACCTCTTCAAGGAGAACTACAAACCACTGCTCAAGGAAATAAGAGAGGACACAAACAAATGGAAAAATATTCCATGCTCATGGGTAGGAAAGAATCAATATTGTGAAAATGGCCATACTGCCCAAAGTAATTTATAGATTTAATGCTATCCCCATCAAGCTACCATTGACTTTCTTCACAGAATTACAAAAAACTACTTTAAATTTCATACATAACCAAAAAATAGCTCGTATGGCCAAGATAATCCTAAGCAAAAAGGACAAAGTTGGAGGCATCACGCTACCTGACTTCAAACTACCTTTAGGATATTGTCTAGCATATTTTTCTCATTTCCAGTTCATTAATATTGATATATGTCTTTATTATTACCCTTCTTTAGGCTTTATTTTGCACGCTTATTTCTGAAATTAAATCCATTGCTTTTTTTCTCATTCATAAAATAATGCGTAATTGAACTTTATGTATTTACTGTTAAATACAGCTTGAAAATATACCACAGATTTTCATACATATGGTTCCTATCTTACTATTTCATTGGTAAGTCGTAACTTATGTGTGTATATTGACCTGAGAATTACATAAGGTATTTCTTAAATTAAAAGGTACTTTGTTTTCCTTCTTAAAATTTGCATATGTTATTAATGAAAATAAGCCTTTTTGAATTAACTTTTATAATGATATATTAATTTCACTTGTAATTTCTTGTATTTATCTAAATATAAATAATAAAAATATATGCATTATATTTATATAAAATGATTAATGTAATAAATACTATTAGGTGTATTTGTTGATCTAACTTTAAGTTTTTGTTATTAAACTTCATACATCACTATGATTTAAATATTATTTTTATGAATATCAAAGGATTGGACATCAACTTTTAGCCCAAACTTAAAAGTGTTTTTATTTGGAAGTGATTTTAGTTTATTTCCAATTATAGGGGATCACATCACATTTTATATTTGGATTTATTTTTTTTTTGCTTATTACAATTTCGTTTCATTTTTTGTGCTGACTGCTTACCTTTTTATTTCCCTAAATATTTGGTATTTTTACTTTACTACTTTTAAAATGTGTTTACTCAGAAGTTTTTGACAAATTACTTTGAGTAAGGTTTACCTTATTATTTCTGTAAAAACAGAAAATATATGTTAGTTCGCTCACAGTACGAAATGGAAAATATATCTTGCATCTTTCTCAAAAATCTTACATTATGGTTTAATTTTCTATAATCTATCATTTAAGAATCAAGTTTTGATAAATAGGCATTGACATAACATTTGGTTTTCTTTTAAAAAGTGAATATTTATAATATGTGTGTATAATCCTTATAATGTCAATAATCATTTATATATATATTTATATACCTATGTGTATATGTACACATGTATGTTTCCAATACACTTGCCTGCAGAGTATTGTTCTGCTTTAATTTTTAAATTAAAATTGATTATTTTCTTGTAGAAATTAATTATATATGATTAAATACAAAGTTATAATGTTTTATATGTTGATATTATATTTCAGTATGTGATAAAGTATTATTGCATGTATAATGTTAACAAATATTTTAATATGTTTTATAGATAATTATCTGTATTTTTCCTATCACCATATTACAGAGAATTACCCATGTCCATATTTCTAATTAATTATTTGGATTGCTAAAAGTATACTTCAAATACAGAATGGATATAGCATATTTAATTTCATCAAGACCCATTAGTAGATATAAAGGGTTTTAACAAAAAATTAAATAATTTTTTAATGGATATTCTTATGTATCCCATCTACGTAGTTGCAAGTTACTCTGGATGATGGAGTAGAACTAATGTGTTGCAGCATGTGTATATTTTTAGGTTTACGGGGCTGCCAAATGAACTTTTGATATAGCATTGCTCTTTAATGCTTCTACAGGCATCGTGTCTGAATACCTATATCTTCACATCTTGGGCAATTCAATAATATTCTTTTTAAACATGGGTTTACTCTAATGAAATATAAATTTTAAAAAGGGAATGATTATCAATTAGTTACCAATCTGGAGGAACTCTTTAAAAAACTATTGGTTGTTTTAAATTCTCTCTAGTGAAATGTTCCATAAATTTTCTCACACAGAACATGTCTGTATACCCAGTAACCAGATCAAGAAAGGGAACATGACCAGCACGTCAGAAAACCCTTTCATGCTCCCAGTTCTTTAACCACTCCCAGTAAGGGTAACTAACTACTATCCCAATTCCTAAAGGCGTACGTTAGTATAGTCTATTTTTTGTACTTTACGTAAACGGAACTATGGAATATAAACTCCTCCATTTTGCTTATTTGGTTCAACCTTGTGTGTTTGAAATAATCCACCCTGTTCTGTAAAGTAGTTAGTTCATTCTCATCGCTATATAAAGCATTCTCTTGTGTGACTATATCAAAATATGTTTACCTATTATATGTTCATTGGTGTTTAATAATTTCCATATTGTGTGATTATAACACAGTACGTTTACGTGTTCTTTGTTGAACGGTTTGGGTGTTTGGGTGTTTGAATGGTTTCCAGCGCGAGGCTGTTAGGAATAGTTATGCAACGATTATTCTTTTTTATTTTTGGTGAATATATGTACAGATTTCTGTTGAAAATATACCTATGAGTACAGTTACTGTGTCATTAGATATATTTAGTTGTAGTAAATATTATAAACACTTTTCCAAAGTAGTTTTACAAATTTAACATCCAAATAATTTCTTTACAAGGCTGCCAGTATTTGGTATTTTCTCTTTTTTATCTCACGCATTATTCTGGATATATAATGATATCTAATAATTTTAATTTGTTTTTTCCTGATCAGTGATAAACTTTCACATGTTTATTGACCATCTGGATAATTTTAGCTCATTTTCGCTATTGAGTTGTCTTTTTAAAAAATGTCAATTTATAGTTTTTATTAAGAAGGTCTTTTATATGCCACATATCTTCTCATACTCCCATGATTTTCTTATATTTTACATGATCTCTTTCTCTCTAGATAGCTGAAAATTATTCTCATTTTAATTTGCATGTTTTAGCTACTACCTAGGACAAACATTTCTATGTTTATTGGCTATTTTATTTTCTCTCCAGTGAAATGTCTTGTAATATTTGCATGATGTTCTTAGGCCGTTTCTCTTTTTCTTATTTATTTTCAGTAATTTAAAAATTGGGCCTGGATATTAGGTTTATTTTTTTCAGTTTCAAACATTTCCCAGTCCATGCTTATCATTTAACATATTTAAATTCCTTCATAGCAAATGTATAAAATCCTAACTTTATGGTGTTTGCAGTTTGAATATTGGTTAACATGGCTTTAAATGTCTTTCTCAATAACATAAACATTTTATTTTTGTACAAAAAATTGGTTACCCCTATTTGTTTACTTTTTGATTGCCAAGATTGTCTAGAATTGGCTGTTATGAAGATATTTGATGAATAATTTTTCTGTAAATATTATTATTTTTCTCTTTTAATTAAATGTAGTGATTTACATGGGTTACACTTAGATAGTACAGGAAGAGATGTATTATAACAGATTGCCTCACACTATTATGGAGCCAGAGAAACACCATGATCTGCTCTGTATAAGTGATAGGGCCAGAAAAGCTGGTGGTGTAGTTCCAGCTTCAAAGTCTGAAGGCCTGAGAATAGGGTGTTGGAGGGTAGGAAAAAGTGAGGTCAATTGTGTAATTCTTTGATTTCCAGTCCTAGACCAAAGGGCTGAGAATTAAAAAACAAATGTCTAAGGGTAGAAGATGGATGTCCTATTCTAAAGTGAATCTCTTCTAGAAATACCCTCGTAGACACAGCTATCTGAGGATATGTTAGCCTATTCAAGTTGACACGTAAAATTACAATAATTCCCCTTTGTTTGCAGTATGGCTTTCCAGGGCTTCAGTTACTCGCATGGTCAAGCAAAATCTGAAAATATCAAATAAAAATTCCTCAAATAAGCAAGCTATAAGTTTTAAATTGTGTGCTCTTCTGAGTAGCATGATGAAATCTTGTGCCATTCCACTCTGTCCTGGCTGGGATGTAAATCACCCCTTCATCCAGCATATTTATGAGCTGTTATGCTGCCCACCCTTTAGTTACCTAGTAGCTATCAACTATCACAGAATCTCAGTGCTTGTGTTCAAGCAATCCCTATTTTACTTAATAATGGCCCCAAAGCACAAGACTGGTGATGCCGGCAATTCAGATATGCCAAAGAGGGAAGCTTTAAAGTGCTTTCTTTAGGGAAAAGGTGAAAGTTTCTCACTCAACAAGAAAAAAAAATCTTATGCTGAGGGTACTAAGACCTATAGTAACAATCTTCTTATCTATGAAATTGTGATTAAGGAAAAAGAAATTTGTGCTGATTTTGCTGTTGAATCTCAAACTGCAAAAGTTATAGCCACAGTGCATGATAAGTGCTTAGTTAAGATGGGAAGGACACTAAATCTCCAGATGAAAGACATAAACAGAATGTGTTCCAACTGATGGCAATCAGATTTGGTATTATCTGTAGTTTCAGGCATCCACCAAGGGTCTTGAAACACACTCAATGCATAATGGGGACTACTGTAGTCATCACAAAAATAAGAAAATTTTTTAAATAGGCAAAATAATTAAACAAACATCTCTCCAAAGATATATGGATTACAATAAAGCACATGAAAAGATAGTGAACATTATAAATTAAGCAGGTTGATGCAAATTGCAATTTGACACTGCAATGAGATACTACTACATACCTATCAGAATGCCTAAAATTCAAAAGCCTTCATAATAATAACAAGTGTTGAGAACATGTAGTGACTCTTGAAAACTGCTGGTGGGAAAATAAAACAGTGCACTTTCTTGGGAAAATAGCCTGGCAGCCTTGTAAAAGATTAAATTTATGCTTAATATGTGACACAACTATTCTTCTAGATGCTTTACTCAAGGAAAATGACTGAATCTATCCATTCAATATTTTTAAAATAAATATTTAGAGTACCTTTATACTGCTAGCCAAAAACTAGAAATCAAGAAAATGTTCAAAATAGATTAATAGACCAAGCAACTGTAGTATAAATGGAGTTTAACTCAGTAATATAAAAGAATAAACTATCAATGCATGCAGTAACCTAAGCGAATATCAAAATTATCATGCTGTTTGAAAGAAGGATATTGACAGTATCAAAGTCATACTATATGATTTCATGTATGTAAAATTCTAGAAAATGCAAACTGATCTGTCATTTTGTTACCTGGACATGGCAGGTAGAATCAAGCAGGAGGGGGTTAAAAGAATTACACAGAAAGTTTGGGAATTGATATATTATCTTGAAGATAGTGATGGTTTCATAGGTGTATGCATTATGTCAAAACTTATCAAATGATACACTTTAAATATGTGAAGTTTACTTCTTGTCAGTTACAGCTAAATAATGACGTTTACAAAAAGATATGAAGAGTTAACAAGAGAAAGGGAGCATCAGACACTGTATACCACTATCTCATGCCTTGATTTAACCTGAGTTAAATTGAGCTTCTGGGGCTAGTTGCCTATTTTATTTGCAGGAAATACAGAAGGCAAAAGACCACGTTGAACGATACCATGAGCATATATCAGCAAAATTTTAAATGTTTTCAAATCTATAGGGTTAAATGTATAGCTATGATGGGATTTGGTTCAGGGATGTGATTAACTTTGTATCTTAACCTGGATGGTGTTTATAAGATATATTGCCTGTGTAATTTATTAAGATAAATATTTATTTTATATGGGTTGTGATTTTCATTTTTAATCATAGAAGTGTTTTAAAAATGTAATTTACCATAGGAATGAATTTACTAAAAGATCTATCAAAATGGTCTTCACCTCTATTATAATTTCCATCCTAATAATCCATTATTCACAGGTGCTGGTTCTCCAGAGATGAATTTTAAGACTCTTTTCTCTCATACCAAGTTAGAACTGCAACTCCCAGACAACAAACAACCATTTTGTTTGTTTTTGCATATTGCTTTCCACCTATAACTTTAAACTTTCTGTTACTATAGTCACTAAAATCTCTTTATCTGCTAAATCCAATGAGTGCTAATAAGTTTCATCCTACCAAAGTTACATGGGATGTGGCAGGCTTAAAAATGGCCTGAAAAGATATCCAGGATTAAATCCCCAGAATCTGTAGATATCACCTTATTGAGTAAAAGGTTCTTTTCAGATGTGATAAAGTAAAGGCGAGATGAGGAGGCTATTTTTGATTATCTGAGTGGGTCCTAAATGCAATCACAAGTATCCTTATAAGAAAGAGACAGAGAGAAATTTGATACACACAGAGGAGGAGGTGATATAAAGACAGAGCAGAGAGAGAGAGTTAAAGTTGCTGACCTTGAAGATTGGAGTCAAGTGGGCACAAGCCAAAGAATGCCAGCGGCCACCAGGTGCAGGAAGCAGGGGATGGATTGTCTCTAGAGCCTTTAGAAGGAGTGAAATCCTGCCTTGATTTCAGCCCAAGTTACTAATTTTGAACTTTTGGCCTTTAGAATTCTGAGAAAATACATTTGTTTTGTTTAAGCTATCAGTCTGTAGTAATTTGTTCAGCATCCACAATAAACTCCCACACGTAGCATACAGACTTACTGCTCCACTATTAGATTGTTTTCTTTAATTTCCAGACATTCATGTTTTCCTCCTGCTTCTCTGAGCACTCAACAGCTCTGAATTTTTTTTTTTTTTTTTTTGAGATGGAGTCTTGCTCTGTCGCCCAGGCTGGAGTGCAGTGGCGCCATCTCGGCTCACTGCAAGCTCCGCCTCCTGGGTTCACGCCATTCTCCTGCCTCAGCCTCTCCGAGTAGCTGGGACTACAGGCAAATTTCCTTTTTTTCCTCAATTTTCCCTGATATAGATATATAGATATTTAACACTCTTCTCAATCCACTTAAGGATTCTTATCCAACCCGTTTTTTTCTCTTCTACTTATGGTAAGATGATCTTCAAATTCCTAAACCAAGTCTAGCCATTTCTGAGTCAAAATCCATAAACCTAACTTTCTTTGGACATCTTCACTTGGATGTCACATAGCCACCAACTCGTACTCAATGTAGGGAATCTCCACTCATATTTTCCTCACAAATTTTTTACTGTTCTACCCTCTATAAAAAACAGTCAGTCATCTCAGGGAAGACACTACATACTCATAAATTCTTCATTTCCCTTGTCCCATGTAAACAATCACTTCCAAATGACTGTTTCCAGTTCATATTAATGGGAAAACAAAGTTGGCAGGGCACATTAGTTTTTCTGTTTTAAATTATCACAATTAAATTACTATTTTAAATTTCATTTGTAAAAATTATTGCTGACCAGGTGCGGTGGCTCACACCTATAATCCCAGCACTTTGGGAGGCCAAGGCGGGTGGATCGCAAGGTCAGGAGATCGAGACCATCCTGGCTAACATGTCTGTACTAATCCCATCTGTACTAAAAATACAAAAAATTAGCTGGGCGTGGTGGCAGACACCTGTAGTCCCAGCTACTCGGGAGGCTGAGGCAGGAGCATGGCGTGAACCTGGGAGGCGGGGCTTGCAGTGACAGGGATTGGGCCACTGTACTCCAGCCTGGGTACAGAGCGAGACTCTGTCTCAAAAAAAAAAAAAAAAAAAATTATTGCTAAATTCCTACCAAATAAAACTCTTGATTTAATAACAATTGGCAGGAAGTCTTCATCAATCTCAAACTTAGAACTCTTTGTAGTTTTGCCTTTGACCTTTACAAGCAGTTCTGGGAATACTTCATGGGAATAGAACATTGATGGATAGAAGGCATGAAAAATATTCTAGAGGTCTCTAGGATAAAAGCAAAGCAGCAAGAATTCCTGGATACGTATACCCACCTAGACAGCAATTGCACTGGCAAAATTAGTCTGAGGTAAGTATTTGGGAGTTCTAGAGTCTATTCCAAGGATTGCAACTTCCAGGGGAAGGTTTGCAAGGTAAATTTCGGTTAATGTAAGCCTATTTCAGCTGCTAGCAGTGTAGCAGCTATCCATTCCCTAGACTCCATGGCAGGCAACTGTGTACATGTTCCTGGAAAGGCTGAACATAGCTTGTGAGAGCCAGAGTAGACAAAAAGATGCTGTCCACCAAAAATTGGGGATTTATTTTCTAATGGTTGATTGCCTCTTTTGGTCTTGGAGGCATAGATACATAAGTAAGCAGCAATTGCTGTACTTCTTGCTCTAATGTTGCAAGCCCCTCCCACTTTGATGAAGCAACTTCCAGGAAATTTAAAGGGCCAGAGCCTTTTTTTTTCCTCACCATCTTCATTTTTCTCTTTTTACCCATTTAGGAATCAGACAGTAAAACCCCAGAATATTTGAAAGAAAACCAAATATATGGGGGAATTAGAAAGCTATTATGTACAACCAGTGATAGTCACAGGCTTAAAAAGGCCCTCAGAAGATCTAAAGTTTATGTCTCTAATTTCTCACACAGAGACAGTCTACAGCAAAAAAACAAAAACAAAAACAAAAACAAAAAAAAACACACCCCACAAAAATCAACAAAGCTTGGGGTAGGGGCAGAATCTGATGTTTAGAGTTATTAGCTTCAAAAATTCTGCTTTTATCAATAAAAAAATCACAAATTGTACCAATAAATGGGAAAGTATGGCCTATTCAAAGGTAAAAAAGTAATCCAAGAGAAACCATCCTGAGAAGGACCAGCTGGCAAACTTGCTAGTCAAAGACATTAAAACAATTGTTTTAAATATGTTCAAAGAAGTAAAGAAAGATGTGGAGAATGTTAAGAAAACAATATATGAACAAAATTAAAATGTCAATAAAGAGATATAAACATAAAAGTAATTATGAAATTTTAAAGTACAATTACTGCAATGAAAAAGTTGCTGGAGGGATTCAAAGTTAGATTTTAGCAGTAAGAAGAAAGAATGAGTGAACTCGAAGATAGGAAAATTGAAATTATTGAGTTTGAGGAACAGAAAGAAAAAGCACTGAAGAAAAGTGAACAGAGCCCAAAGGACTTGTAGGTTACCAGCAAGAAGACTAAAATACATATTGAAGTTCCAGAAGGAGAAGACAGAGACAAAGGGGTAAAGAAATTTTTCAAAGAAAGAATGACCAAAATTTGCCAAATTTGATGAAAGACATGGAGGTAAACATTCAAGAAGCTGCATTAACTCCAAGTCAGATAAACTCAGAGACCTATATTGACACATTATAATCAAAGTATAAATGCCAAGGACAAAAAGTAAAACTTGAAAGCTGCAAGAAAGAAGTAAAGCAGCATGTAAAAAGGATTCTCAGAGAATGTCAGCAGATTTCTCCTCAGAAAATTTGGAGGGCAAAAGGCAGTGAGCCAATTTATTTAAAGTAATATAAAAAAATGAAAGACTTTCAACAAAGAATCCTACATTCAGGATAACTGTCCTTCAAAAATGAGAGACATTAAAACATTCCCAGATAACCAAAAACTGATGCGGCTTGTTACTACTAGACCTGCCCTGCTAAGTACTATAAGAAATACTGTGAGTTGACATGAAAGGAGACTAAACAGTAAAACTTACAAAGGTGTATAAAGAAGTAAACATATCAGTAAAGGTAAATACATGGGTAATTATATAAGCTAGCATTATTTTAACATTGATTTGTAATTTCACTTTTTGTGTTCTACATTACTTAAGAGACTAATACATTTTTAAAAACTATTGTTAGTTTAAAAGTTAGTATTCTTGTAACTTTACTTTGTGACTCCACATTTGGTTTTCCATATAATTTAAGATAATACATAAGACATATTTATATTTTTGGAAACATGTAAAGATGTAATTTTGTGACATCAACAAATGAAAAGGATCAGGATAAAGCTGTTTAGGAAAAGAGTTTTTGTATGTTATTGTAAGTTAAACTGGTGGAAACTCAAATTATAATGCTATAACATTAGGATGTTAAATGTAATCCCCATGGTAACCACAAAGAATCTAGTTATAGAATATACATCATGAACAAAAGGTAATGAGAAGGGAATGAAAAGCTTTCACTGCAAAAAAAATAGACTAAACACAGAAGAAAACAGTAATGTCAGAAATGAGATATAAAATTAATGTAATGCATAGAGAACATAAATAACAAAATAAAACAAGTCTCTCTTTTGTAATTACTTAAATGTAAAGTTGTTAAGCTCTCTAAATGAAAAGACAGAGATAAGCAGAATGGGTATAAAAACATACTCCAACTAGAATGGCGTGAACCCGGGAGGTGGAGCTTGCAGTGAGCCGAGATTGTGCCACTGCACTCCAGCCTGGGGAAGAGAGAGAGACTCAGTCTCAAAAAACAAAACAAAACAAAACAAGCAAAAAAAACATACTCCAACTACATACTATCTACAAGCAACTCAGATTTAGTGACACAAATATGTTAAAAATGAAATATTGAAAAAAGACTTTTCATGCAAATAGTAACCAGAAGAGAGCAGGGTTAACAATAATTAAGCCAGTCACAAAAAGACAAATACTGTATGATTTATATGACTTATGTGATTTATATGACTTATATGAGGTGCCTACAGTAGTCAAATTTACAGATAGAGAAAGTAGAATGGTAGTTGCCAGGATCTGGGGGCAAAGGGGTATGGGTAGTCATTCTTTAATGGGTACAGAATTTCAGTTTTTCAATGAAAGGACCTCTAAAGATGGATGATTTTGATGGTAGAAAAACAACATGAATATACTTGATATCACTAAACTGTACACTTAAGAATGATTACATTTAAAATTTTATTTTATATTTATTTTATTACAATAAAAATGTTATTTGAATAAAAATAGTATTTCAGTCTCATTTCATGCACAAAGGGTCACTTTACAGATGTACGGTATTAGGATTTCATTGTATTTGACAAAAGATCCACTCAAATATATCATTTTTAAAAATTATGCTATTTTAAAGAATGAAGAATTTTGTAATATAATAATGCCTTTTTAAAATATGGCGTTTAGGAAATGTATTGACCCTGTAATTCAACCTTTTTTTATATCATTTGAATGCGTCTGTTTATCTCAATCTTAAATGCCACTGCCTTAGTTCAAGTTCTAATTTCTTTCTTGAATAATTGAAAATGATCATAATATCTAACTTCCAGCCTTGATTTTTTGCTTATATCTCTTTCTACAATGTCTACCCAATTATGCAGTTACCTCGTTTAAATATTTCTTTCCCTTCCTACTTGCTTTGAGGTAAAATAAAATATTTTACCTACAGGCAAAGACAGCCTTTAGAATCTAACTGATCTGACTCTCCACTTTCTCTTCTCATTAGCTTCCTTCTTGCAATTTATGCTTAACATGTTACTTTGAATATCTCAAAGACACCATGCATTTTCATGCCTTGTATGACTTTAAATTGCAGATCTTCCTGGAATGCCCATTTTTCCCCTTCATCTTGACAATTGCTATTTTTCTTTCAAGAGTAGTTGAGCCATATCATTTACCATCCAAACCAGGGCAGTTTGACAGTGAAAAATAATACAATTAATAATTATGTCAGGACAAAAAAGCATAATCCAAGATTTTCCCAGAAAAAACAGCTGTATGGTGATGTTTTTATAGAGACACTTTCATAACTTTTTGTGTAACCATACAGTGGTATCTTTCTTTTTGTCTTGTTATGTATGTCTTCTTGTTTAACAAACTATAATCTCAAACAGAGTGAAAACTTAAATACACACTACTTACCCTAGGGATTGACACATACTGAGTATACAGTACACTTTTTAAAAAATTAGAGCTCTCTAGAAAATGCCTGGAATATACTACTTCTATAGACATTTTGAGTTTATTTTCTTATTCTTTTGATTTGTGTTATGTCTGTTCTACTTACCTGCCTATATTCTTGTTTACTAATATTAAGCTCAGAGTCACAGATGAATTTGCAACACGAAAAGCCTACCAGTTTCTATGGAGCTGTTTTCAAGAAACATAATGATATCTTCAATTTGAAGTAAAAATATCTGAACTGAAAAATATTTTTCAGAAGCCTGTAATGAAAACATTTCTAATTTATCTCAAAGGAATTTGGAACTTCCCTCACTGGTGTAAAATGTAAAATCCTTGACCATAATCAGTGCATTTCTCTGTACTTGGACATGCTTCCTGGATCCAAAGTCTTTGGTGACCAAAGTGAAAAAGAAGCAAAGACTAAAAGCAAAATCTTCTTAATAAAATAGAAATTTTGAAGTTTAATATGTAGTCCTATTATTTTAGAAGTTGTGTGCCCAGGAAAAATCAGAAAGCATGTTTTCCTCTAAAAAGAGATAATGTGTATTTCTTATCGTTTAAGAACATAATTTTACTAGACAATTAAGAAATGAATGATAGTGCTTATCTTATTTTAAATGAGTAAACAGGGTTTCCAATGTAAAGAATGCTTCACTTAACTAAATGTGATAGTTTCTTTTGAATCCCTCCTTTAAGAGGATGTAGCAGAAATGTACTAACAATTTTAACTGTCTATATCAGCTTCTCAGATTTAACACATTTGTTTTTATCTTATAGAGCTACATCGCTTTGAATTGGATGTCATTTGCTATCAGAACAAAAAAAGACATAGAATTGGAGGATATTAAAAATCCCTTTATTCCTTATAACTGTAGGGATAAAGCAGTTAGACCTTTGTTACAAGTAAAATTCAAATTTGTCAAATTCTCAAATCAATGTTTATTTTCAAATGAAGCGGTTAACATATGAGGAAAGGATTTGCCTTCAATTGTAGTTGATCTGAAAATAACATAGCAGTTTTAAACATTAATTTATTATGTCACCTGAATTTATATTCGGCCAATATTTATGTCTGAGTGTGGAAATAGTGAATTATGTACATAAGAACTAAAACTTTTACAGGGTGATTACACAGGTTAGATAAACCCTACCTGTTAAAATAAAATTCCCCTAAAATGAAAAATAAAATTTCAAGTGAAATAATGTGGATTTATTCTTCTGCAAGGAAAATAATTTATGCTTAAGATCTAAGGAATCTTTAATGTTCCAAATCTAAATAATACAAGTCTTGATTTAAGTGGGTGTATTCATAATGGCAACAGTCATACAAATAGAGATACAATGCTACTTTTAAAACCACTAAATCTTAAAACCTATATACACATAAAAATAAGTAAAATAACAAAGTTATAATGCTCACGTTTGTTTTTATGCTAACCATAACTTTTCACTTTGGGCAAATCTAAGGTGTGTAGGCTAGAGAGGTGATGTAGAACTATACAGCAGGAAAGCTATCTGTTCCTGTGTCTTACCTTTTCTAGTTGTTTATCATTGAACTTTAGCTTCATCTGAAAAACAGACTGCATGGATGGTAGCATTTGCTCTATCTCAGGCATTCCTAATCACATCGCATTCTTGTGATTAGCTTGGATTATGTTCTACAAGCAAGGTCCATGGCAGAAAAAAAGAACACGCTTTCTGATGTAGATTAAAATATCTGCCCTCAGTTTGGGTCACAATGTTATTCAGTAGACATAGTTTTAGAAACATTCTAGCCCTAACTCCACCTTGCAGAAAGAGAGCTTAGTAGAGAATGGGAGGGCAGCAGATTTTGTTTTGTGTTCTGGTTCATAGACAAAAGTGATGTTCCTGATTGATTATATGTAGGACTTACACTCTGAAATGTTTGGGGTTTTTTATGTTATTTTATTACCTTTATTATTGTCACTGTTGTTTATTTCCTTTATTATTGTTTTTCATGAATATGTAGGGAATTGTGCAGATTACGCATTTTCATTTGATTTCTAATAGGGTCACATTTGGAAAAGAAGATAATGTGTCTATTTTTGTGTCTGTAGACTCAGTGGAAAACCACATTAACAATGTAAACCTGCCCATAGAAAGGAAGTGAGAAAGAGAAGTGGTTTAACTTTTTGTCCTAGAACTCTTCATGGACCCCACAGTTATTCTTTTCTATCCATTACAAAAAGAAATTTTATTTACAATTGCTATTTTCAGAGAAACTCCACCTGTTTCTATCCACCAGTATTGTAAATAGGTGAGAATCTCTGATATAATAAAAGAAAAATATATCCACAGCTATCTGCATGAATGATATAGTATATATGTATATATGTATAACTTATATGTGAAAGTGTTCTTTTAAAACATTTTTTTATATTTTAAAGTATTTTCATCGTGTTTTAAAGCACATAGCTATAGATAATTATTTTTCTTTCTTTGGAATTGCAGAAGATATGCTTTGGGTAGGTAAATTCTAAAGATCTTGCAACATGAACACATTATTTTTGCCTGATACACCCTTCTCCTAGTTTAATGTTTTTCTAGAATATAGTCTCAAAGATTCTTGAATTTCCTCTTTTATTGGAGCTGACAGAAGTTCAAGGATGCATAGAAAAATTTACTCTGAAAAAAATAGTTTCAGTGTATAAAACTCACTGAAACATACTGAGAACTTAGCATGAATATCACCTTGACCACAAACAGAAAGGAGTCTTAATAGATTTCACAGAGTGGCTCGTTACATTAGTAGATATCAATGGTCAAAATTGAAGGGTTTATTTTGCTTCAGTATGTTATGATCATCCAGGTTAAATTTTGTGCAATATTATCGTCAATAAATACTTTGAGGACACTAATTGTGTTACACAATCTAAATCATATTATCTATATCCTTAGTATATGGGAGTACATTATATAGTTGTAATTAATAGATAGCCTCTTTCATCCCAAAAGTTTCAGAATAATGGTTCTTCATCCAGAAATGAATGCATTAATTTTCATAGCATCTTTGCTGGTTTGAAAAGAAAATGTTAATACCATTATGTAAAAAATTATCTATGCATATTCAGGGAAAACAAATTGAGAGATGATAAATAATTTTCCAAAGATCACACAGAATGTCAATAGTATTAACTGCTATGTATTCAGTGTGGTCTGTGTATCATTCACTTAAGCTATTTACACAGAGTATTACACTCAATTGTTAAGGGAGCCTTCATGTTAGGTACTATTATGTCCACTATAAAAATGAGGAAACTTTGAAGGAAGGAAATACAAAACTTTCAATTAACTTGTGAAACATAGCTTGTATTGTAGGGAAGACTTCAGCTCAGTGTTGCTCAAGTTTATCAAATGCTCTGCCTCCTTAAAGATGAGATTTGTTATTATTTCACACTTTCTGTGACATTCCACTATAATATTATCTTTAATTTCATAACTTTAAAATGATATTTTTCTTAGTCTTCCATCTATATTGTCTCTTAATTTCCACATATTTTCTACCAACTTCAAAGGCTTCAGATGATCTATTTTTACATGTTTCTGTGTTGTAAGAGCAGCAATTCTCCTACAAGATATAACAACCTGGATTTCTTTCTTTTTTTTTTTTTTTTGAGGCGGAGACTCACTCTGTTGCCCAGGCTGCAGTGCAGTGGCGCGATCTCAGCTCACTGCAAGCTCCACCTCCCAGGTTCACGCCATTCTCCTGCCTCGGCCTCCTGAGTAGCTGGGACTACAGGCGCCCGCCACCACACCCGGCTAATTTTTTGTATTTTTAGTAGAGATGGGGTTTCACTGTGTTAGCCAGTATGGTCTCGATCTCCTGACCTCGTGATCCGCCCTCCTCGGCCTTCCAAAGTGCTGGGATTACAGGCGTGAGCCACCGCGCCTGGCCAACAACCTGGATTTCTAAGTAGCAGAAGAATTCCAAATCCAGGTTTGAATCAGAGATGTTAAATTAATGAATTACTAGGAATAGAAATTAAATATTAGCTAATAAATGGACGTCTCACCCTGAATGAAGCAGATAGTGTCCCTCTTTCCTGATGATCTCTCTCCAAATAAAACCCCTACTTCAAATATTTTAAAAGTTACTATATTTTAATGTGTATAAGTTTATAAATGTAAATTAAGATAAAAGGAAGCCAAGGGGGAAAGTGATATAAAATTGTTTTGACTATTCATGAAATGACCACACACCCTTATTAACACAACAAATATTTATGTAAGACCTATGTCTACTGCACAGGTCACACTAAGGCTATCACTGGCACTACCACTAAGCAGGGATTTGATTAAAGATGAATTATTCATGCTAGATTTTGCTTTAGTTCTTAAATAGAGGTGATCGATTTATGAAAACTTATTTTGTTATTAGGCTTCATCCCATAGATATGCTACATATATACTCTTGCATTTATCAGATACTATGTTTAGCAATATATATTTATAAAAATGAATTATTCATTGACGCCTGAGGCCAGTCTATCAGTTTATAAATGACAGTGGGGAAGCATAAATTGTCGGGTAAATAATTTAGATTGAAAACCTGAGCATTTCTTTCTAAGATACTCAGGAAAGTGAGAGTAATTTGAACAAAGAAGTTGTCTTTTTCTTCCTTGACTTCCACTTAGGCATGGAGGAGAGTCCAACCCATGACAATCTCTCTCTTCATGGCAGATATTGTGTGATTAGAACGGTAAGGAAGGCTTGTGATTCTCAGTGCCCGTCTTGGAATATCCTCTTCTATGGAAACAGGTTATATGATTTCCCTCTGCTTAAAATGCTATTCTCTCACCCTGTTGTTCTGGTCATAACCCATTAAACTCAAATCTTCCACTGACCCAAATACATTTATAGACCTGATATAAAAGGTGTTTTGTGTAAAGAGTCTTCTCAGTAAGAACATTTCACGTTAAATTACAACTCAAGTAGATCTTCGCTCATGAAGAAATTTGAAATAAAGCAGTTTAAGGACAGGAGAAGCAGAGACTGTGGGCATACAGATGTGGCAGTCATCACAGCAGAAAAATTAAAAGAGCCAAGTTTATTTAAAGGCAGGTGGAGACAAAGATAAGATGGACCCTGAGTGAGTCATCATTAGAATAGAAATAAATGGGAGCCCACTTTTGAAAGGACACCAACAGACTACAACTTGAGAGCTTCCCATGCATCTCAATGCGTTATAATGTGCTCTGTTGCCAAGAATTCTTTACTCTCTTTTTCTGTCAGTTTGTTTTAGATTTCATATATAAGTGAGATTATGCGGTATATATGTGGGTGCTGAGGCACTCTCTTGGTGTTCACTAATAAATCCCTATCACCTATAGTAACTTGGATGTGTTTCTGATCCTTGTAACCTAAAAGTACCAAACTAATACCACAGTTCATAGGACAAATGACTTTCATATTTTGAAGAAACTACACAGACAGATTATTTTGCCAGTTCCATATTGAAAGCTTAAATTCCCTCTATAATTTCTCATAAGTGTTCTTTCGACTACTTTGCCCATTCTGTGATGGCCAACTCCCTGCCTCTCAATTGCAGCAAAGTTTAAAAACTAAAAAGTTGGCCATTGCGGTGACTTACACATGAAATCCCAGCACTTTGGGAGGCCGAGTGGGCAGATCACAAGGTTAGGAGATTGAGACCATCCTGGCTAACCCAGTGAAACCGTGTCTCTACTAAAAATACAAAAAATTAGCTGGGAGTGGTGGCGGGTGCCTGTAATCCCAGCTACTCTGGAGGCTGAGGCAAGAGAATCGCTTGAAACTGGGAAGTTCAAGCCAGTACTAGCCAATGCAAAAACACACCAAAATGTAAAGACTAATGACACTATGAAGAAACTGCATCAAATAGTGTGCAAAATAACCAGATAGCATCAAGATGACAGTATCAAATTCAAGCATAACAATATTAACCTTAAACGTAAATGCGAATGCCCCAATGAAAAGACACACACTGACAAATTGGATAAAGAGTGAATATGGTGTGCTGTATTCAGGAGATTCATCTCATGGGGAAAGGAACACATAGGCTCAAAATAAAGGAATGGAGGAAAATTTACCAAGCAAATGGAAAACAAGCAAACAAGTAAATAAACAAATAAATAAATGCAAGAGTTGCAATCCTAGTCTCTGACAAAACGGACTTTTAACCAACAAAGATCAAGAAAGACAAAGAAGGCCATTACATAATGGCAAACAGAACAATTGAACAAAAAGAGCTAACTATTCTAAATATTTATGCACTCAATACAGGACTACCCAGATTCATAAAACAAGTTCTTTTTTTTTTTTTTTTTTTTTTGAGACGGAGTCTTGCTCTGTCGCCCAGGCTGGAGTGCAGTGGCGCAATCTTGGCTCACTGCAAGCTCCGCCTCCCAGGTTCATGCCATTCTCCTGCCTCAGCCTCTCCAAATAGCTGGGACTACAGACGCCCGCCACCACACCCGGCTAATTTTTTGTATTTTTAGTAGAGATGGGGTTTCACCGTGGTCTCGATCTCCTGACCTCGTGATCCGCCCGCCTCAGCCTCCCAAAGTGCTGGTATTACAAGCGTGAGCCACTGTGCCCGGCCAGTTCTTTTAGACATACAAAGAGACTTAGAGTCCCACACAATAATAGTGGGGGACTTTAACACCCCATTGTCAATATTAGACAGATCAACAAAACAGATAATTAAGAGGGATATTCAGGACTTGAACTCAGATCTGGATCAAGTAGACCTAACAGACATATACAGAACGCTCCATGCCAAATCAACAGAATATACATTCTTCTCAGTGCTGCGTGGCACTTATTCTAAATTGAACACATATTTGGAAGTAAAACACTCCTCAGCAAATGCAAAAGAACTGAAATAATAACAGTCTCTCAGACAACAGTGCAACCAAATTAGAACTCAGGATGAAGAAACTCACTCAGAACCACACAATTAAGTGAAAACTGAACAACCTGCTCCCAACTGACTCCTGGGTAAATAATGAAATTAAGGCAGAAATCAAGAAGTTCTTTGAAACCAATGAGAACAGAGACAACATACCAGAATCTCTGGGACACGGTAAAGCAGTGTTTAGAGGAAAATTTATAGCACTAAATGCCCACATCATAAAGTTAGAAAGATCTTAAATGGACACCCTAACATCACAATTAAAAGAGCTAGAGAGGCAAGGGCAAACTAATCCAAAAGCTAGTAGAAGACAAGAAATAACTAAGATCACAGCAGAACTGAAGGAGATAGAGACAAAAAAAATCCTCCAAACAACAATGAATCCAGGAGCTGATTTTTTGAAAAAATAAAATAGATGGCTAACTAGACTAATGAAGAAGGAAAGAGAGAAGAATTAAATAGACACAATAAAAAATGATAAAGAGGATATCACCACTGACCCCACAGAAATACAAACTACCATGAGAGAATACTATAAACATCTCTGTGCAAATAAACTAGAAAATCTAGAAGAAATGGATGAATTTCTGGACACATACACCCTCCCAAGACTAAACTAGGAAAAAGTCAAGTCCTTGAATAGACCATTAACAAGTTCTGAAATTGAGGCAGTAATTAATAGCTTACCAACCAAAAAAAAGCCCAGGATCAGACGAATTCATAGCCGAATTCTACAAGAGGTACAAAGAGGAGAGGGTACCATTCTTTCTGAAAGTATTCCGAACAATTGAAAAGGAAGGACTCCTCCCTACTCATTTTATGAAGCCAGCATCATCCTGATACCAAAACTGGGAAGAGACATAACAAAAAAAGAAAACTTCAGGCCAACATCCCTGATGAACATCAATGTGAAAATTCTGAATAAAATACTGGCAAACTGAATCCAGCAGCATATCACACAACTTATCCACCACGAGCAAGTTGCTGTCGTCCCTGGGATGCAAAGCTGGTTCAACATACGCAAATCAATAAATGTAATCCATCACATAAACAGAACCAAAGACAAAAAACACCATGATTATCTCAATAGATGCAGAAAAGACCTTCGATAAAATTCAACATCCCTTCATGTTAAAAACTCCCAATAAACTAGGTATTGATGGAACATATTTCAAAATAATAAGAACTATTTATGACAAACCCACAGCCAATATCATATTGAAAGGGCAAAATCTGGAGGCATTCCCTTTGCAAACCAGTACGGGGAAGGACTCCCTCTCTCACCATTTCTATTCAACATACTATTGAAAGATTTGGCCAGGACAATTAGGCAAGAGAAAGAAAGAAAGGGTATTCAAATAGGAAAAGAGGAAGTAAAATTGTGCAAACAACATGATTTTATATTTAGAAAACTCCAGTCTCTCATCCCAAAAACTCTTTAATCAGAAAAGCAACTTCAGCAAAGACTCAGGTTACAAAATCAATGCGAAAAATTACAAGCATTCCTTTACACCAACAATAGACAAGCAGAGAGCCAAATCATGAATGAACTCCCATTTACAATTGCTACAAACAGAATAACATACCTAAGAATACAGCTTACAGAGGATGTGAAGGACCTCTTCAAGGAAAACTATAAACCACTGCTCAAGGAAATAAGAGAGGACACAAACAAATGAAAACATATTTCATCTTCATGGATGAGAAGAATCAATATTGTGAAAATGGCCATACTGCCCAAAGTAATTTATAGATTCAATGTTATTCCCATCAAACTATAATTGACATTCTTCACAGAATTAGAAAAAACTACTTTACATTTCATATGGAATCAAAGAAGAACCCATATAGTCAAGGTAGTCCTAAGCAGAAGGAACAAAGCTGGAGGCATCACACTACCTGATTTCAAACTATATTACAAGGCTACAGTAACTAAAACAGCATGGTACTGATAACAAAACAGACATATGGACCAATGGAACAGAACAGAGACCTCAGAAATAACACCACACATCTATAACCATCTGATCTTTGACAAATCTGACAAAAACAAGCAATGGGGAAAGGATTCCCTATTTAGTAAATGTTGTTTGGAAAACTGGCTAGACACATGCAGAAAACTGAAACTGGACCCCTTCCTTACACCTTATACAAAAATTAACTCAAGATGGATTAAAGACTTAAACATAAGACCTAAAACAATAAAAACCTTAGAAGAAAACATAGGCAGTACCATTCAGGACATAGGCATGGGCAAAGACTTCATGACAAAAATAGCAAAGCAATGGCAACAAAAGCCAAAATTGACAAATGAGATCTAGTTAAACTAAAGAAGTTTTGCATAGCAAAAGAAACTATTATCAGAGTGAACAGGCAGCCTACAGAATGGGAGAAAATTCTTGCAATCTACCCATCTGACAAAGGTCTAATATCCAGAATTAACAAGGAACTTAAACAAATTTGTAAGAAAAAAACAACCCCATTGAAGAGTGGGCAAAGGATATGAACAGACACTTCTCAGAAGAACACACTTATGTGGCCAACAGACATAGGAAGAAAATGTGAGACATATACATCACTGATAATTTGACACATGCAAACAAAAACCACAATGAGATATGATCTCACTCCAGTCAGAATGGCGGTTATTAAAAAGCCAAGAAACAACAGATGCTGGCTAGGCTGTAGAGAAATAGAAACACTTTTACACTGTTGGTGGGAATGTAAATTAGTTCAACCATTATGGAAGACAGTATGCAATTCCTCAAGGATCTAGAAACAGAAATACCATGTGACCCAGCAATGCCGTTACTGGGTATATCCCAAAGGAATAAAAATCCTTCTACTATAAAAACACATGCACACATATGCTTATTGCAGCACTATTTACAACAGCAAAGTCATGGAACCAGCTCAAGTGCCCATCAATGATAGACCGGATAAATAAAATGTGATACATATACACCATGGAATACCATGCAGCCAGAAAAAGGAATGAGATCATGTCCTTTGCAGGGACATGGATGAAGCTGGAAGCCATCATCCTCAGCAAAGTAACACAGGAATAGAAAACCAAACACTACATGTTCTCACTCATAAGTGGGAATTGAACAATGAGAGCACATGGACACAGGGAGGGGAACATCATACACCAGGGTCTGTTGGGGGCTGGGGAATGAGGGAACAGAAATTAGAGGATGGGTCAATAGGTGCAGCAAACCACCATGGCACATGTATGCCTATGTAACAAACCTGCACTTTCTGCACATGTATCCTGGAACTTAATGTAAAATAAAAAATAATTGAGAAAAAAATCCTCTCTTATAGAATGTTTTGAAAATTTATATGAATAATAGCATAATCATCAGTTTCGTAAAAGCAAGCAGAACTAAAATGACTCTGCAAAGTAAAATATTACTATGTATAAGAAAGAGCACCATTTGAACTGAGAAATATTCAACCACAAGGTATTCTCCTGAAAAGTGGCAAGTCTAGTTAATAATCATCAATATTACCAAGAAGCATTGATCAAACATTTACTGAAGCATAAAACTGTTTATGACATGTACGGTATTGCTACTTCTTCCATGAAAGCAATTTTTTTGGTCCTGGAAGAAAGAATTATCATCCTTTAGTTCTTTCCCATGGGAAGAAGAACAGAAAATAGATAATCTTCCTCAGAACAAAAAAAAATACTGAAATGTATTGAAGCTTTCTGCAACTACAGGGATTAGAGAAAGTCTTCTGAAAATAAGACTGCAAAAAATAAGGAGACCATTAGCTATTCTTTATGTTCTTATATAAAATACATAGACTTAAACTAAAAATTGTATTGCACATTCTTGCATAGTAAAGTTGAACCAATTGTCTACTGTCTGAGGCTAAAAAGTTGAAACCAGAAACATAGGTTACATATTTCCATATTTGCACAATTGTCTTAGAGTAGTTGAGAATAACTTTATTTTAGATAGTATGCAAAATACTTTACAATAACATTTATAATACTCCTGCAAGATAGTATTAGCTTCCCCTGTAATAAAACACCAAAAAGTGAATTAGTGTGTTCAAAGGCACAGAAGTAGTAAGCGGCAGAACTTAAATAGGAACTTGCATAAGACATGTTGTAAATCCTGTGTGCTTACCACTTTCCTAAAATAAAAAAAAGTGTGAGTAAGAAGCTTTTATAATTTGGAAGTTGCAACATGAAAGCCAGAAACACTGTGACCAAAGGCGTTTCAAATTTCACACAGGACATCTGAGTGGAGCATGCGAGTCTGAAAACAAGACATTTTGCTATCCAGACTCTTGATATCACTAAAATGAAATCCAAGTGGATACTTACCACCAGTCCACCAAATCCACTAAATTTTCTTCTCAGTGTCTTTCAACAGCATATATTAGGTTGATTCAGAAATAATTGTGGTTTTTGCCATTGAAAATAAAGGCAGAACTGCGATTACTTTTGCACCAAACTAATAGAACAAAAATGAATGTTACCCATGTTATGCAAAGTAAAAATATTCAAAATATTACTAAGAATAAAAAATAGAATTATACAGATGTGAAAATATTTATATGTTATATGATTAACTGAGAAGAAAGAAAACGGAATTGATGATAAAAACCTTAATTTTGGGGAAAAAAAGTTTATACGTAATTATGTTGTAGTAATACAAAAGTCTCAGACATTCCCATACTAGAATGCTAACCCTGATACCTCTGAGGAATGATAGGTGAGACAGATATTTTTACTTATAGCTCATATTTCAAAAATCCAAACACCAATAAAATCACTTAAATAAATTTGTATTTTATAAAGCCATCTTGGACAATTTGGTACACTTTCCACTGTGATGCTAGAGAAAAAGAATCAATTTTTTTTCACTTTTTATTTTTTACCTCTTGGTGAGAAAGTCTTTCAAATTAAAAAGAATTTAAATTGAAAATAGGAGTGGGAAAACTAAAACCATACTGAATTAATTAGATCACTTGACATCCCAGAAGACAGCTTTTAAAGGTCTTTTTCAAGATAATTTAGGATATGGCAAGATTTAGAATCACAAATTTGGTAGTGGTGATTTTTGACAAAAGTTAAATTTAGAGTCATATTTATGTCGATCATTTTTATTCAAAAAAGGAGACTATTATTATTATAATTCTTTCTTTCCTGTAACTCATATAGCTTTGCATACATAATTTATGCAATTTAGTATCTTGTCTGTAGTTTTTGCAACAGCTTATTGAGAAGCTATGTAGATTAGGAAAAGATGTAAGATAATCATGTGCCATCTATACCAATTTTTGTTCTTTTTTTAAATCCTTAATTGTTTTAACTAAGAAAAGAAGCTATTAAATTGTCATATGCTTTTTACATTGAATTTAAAGAGTAAAGTACATTTAATAATAGAATTCATATTTGGCTACACTCAGTGTAACATTCTCATTGTATGATTCATTTAAAATGTTGCAACAGTGCATTCATGTTAGAGACATTTTCATTCAGTTGGAAGTTATGATGACTAATTTGTTAGGTAATGACATTCAGATATTTTAGAAAAACCTTTGTACACTTTTGCGTCTTCTCAAAAGTTAGCTTTTAGTTACTTTGTTTTCAAGTCTGGCTAAACTTAAGCATATCACTAAAATGTGATATATGGAATTTGAAATAATAGTCATGATGGTATTTTTCTTCATAGTTATATTAAATTCATTTCCTTTTTAGAGTAATTTTTAACTACATAGTGTTTTCTTTAATATTTTTATTAAATGTTGTGACTATTATAGATAATAAAAATGAAAGAGGAAAAAACACTCTCAAGTCATTTGAATCTTAAAAATTTCACTGAGATAGCAGGCTCTCAAATTTTGGGTGGCTTTATCTCCTACTTTTTGCCCATAATTGTCTTCCCAATGTGTCTGTCCTGAGTAAATTTCAACTTCCTTCTCAATTGGTCCATTGGTGTGATATAATCAATGACATGGGCCAGCATCATATCCTGTTTAGGGGAAAGGCAAGTCCCTGCTATGTAGACATAACATAGAGCTGGAAAGGATATATTCCCCCTAATTAATACTGTGAATGTATATTGCAGGCCTTGTCTTTTGAAAGCAAATTGCTCCACTTGCTCTTCATTATCAAATACCTAGAAAACTAAAGCATTTGCCAGATCAATAGCCATATACTAGAGAATTTGTTGAGTTTTCTCCAAGAAAACCATAATTTGAATAACAGTTGCAATTGGAATAACAATTGGATTTTTTATAATTCTGTACTTTTTTCCTTGGTCCATTTATTCTTTGCCAAGGCCAAAAGATTAATTAAAGGGGATATAGTAAAAGTCACCATCTCTGCATCTTCCAAATGCTTAATGGTAGGAGGCAGCATTACTGTTGGTCTATTTTGCTCCAGGGATGCAGCATTACTTTTGATCTAATTCACTGATAAATGCACTTCTAGTGGTTTGCATTTGGCTTCTCCTACCATTATCATCCTCATTTCATGGGTCAAAGAAATAGTGTGAGAATTCTCCCAATGCTGAATATGTTTATTCGAATTGTATATTCTGGAATTGAAGAAATAACCACAGGGCGATTTTGTCCAAACACTACGTATGCTGTGAAACAAAACTAAGCCAAAGTTCCACTGATTATCTGAACTCCATAAGCTCCTACCCTGTGGGACCACAGTGAAGTTTTATGTCCCTAGATATTTGGGTCAAAGCGTTTAGTTACTGTCTTTGGTTAGTCTCCCCTGTTCTGAATTTTTCCTCTTCTGAATGCGCAGTCACCTGGGGAAGATTAACAGTATACATTTCCTCAAGGTGACTGAACTTCATTCAAGGGGCTCAGGGTCTGCGAACTGACTCAGTTCTTAACTTTGCAGAGGACCTGTGACTTTCTGTTTTGGTGGTTAAAGTCAGACTTCTGTTCTTTCGCCCTAGAGCTCTTCTGCTTATATAAATCAAGTAAGACTTCAGTAGGCTGTCTATCTATTTTAGTCATAAAGATATGATCAGCTAACCAATGCCAAAGATACCTGCAAGTCAAACTATTCTGATACGACTTTGCTTCACTCCGTATTATAATAAACACTCCATTACAGTAACTACATCTACCTTTTCTTGGAAGATTGACAACACTTGGTCCCTACTTCCCTGGGAGCCTATTATTTCCATTGAACTTATGGATCTCAGTTTGATGCCATCAATCCTCCTGTCATTCTGATCTATACAGAAAGAAAGAAGAAGAAGAAAAAGAACAGGGCTTGGGTGGGGAGAAAGAAAGAAAGCTCTTCTAACATTATTTGGAGCTCCTCTTATAAATTTATTTCTTGCAGCTGTGATTAAAAGAGTGTCTTCTAGAATCTATGCAATGTGTAAGCAGGTCTTACATAAAAAATCCACTCTATTATTTCAGTCTCCATAAGCTTTTGGATAGCTTCCTTTGTAGTACACTAAGAAAATTTTGGTATTTAATCTTTACTTAATATAGGCCAACTCTGCAACTATATTTCAGTCAACCAAAAAGCATATTGTTAGGACCATGCCTATCTATTTGTTCTAAAATGCTGTATCTAAAATCCCTGCTTAGTAAACCCATATAAACAAATTTGGTATAATCCAAATTCATATTCTTCTATTTGATCCCTTGATTGTAAGATGTATTTTCACATGATTCTCTAGATTTCTGTCATATAAATCAGCAAAATAAAACAATTATTTGGCTGGATATTACATCTTCTTATGGGTCACATTTTATACATTGCCCTTTTGGGCCTACTAGGGAATAAGTCTCGTTATGTAGGCCTAGAAGCATGGAGAGATTGTGGGGTAGGTCCTGATGAGAATCAGGCAGTGCCTTGTAAGACAGGTATTAATATTTTAGGAGAGACCATTACAGGTTTTTCAGGAAGGGAAGGCTGACCTTCTCAGACAGGGGCGGAAGAGCTGCTTCAACTAGCAAAGATGGCTTCATGGACATTACAGACTTAAGGCCTCAGAT
The DNA here is from genome assembly GCF_009828535.3 of Hylobates moloch. Lineage (NCBI taxonomy): Eukaryota > Metazoa > Chordata > Mammalia > Primates > Hylobatidae > Hylobates > Hylobates moloch. The sequence continues at coordinate 73,043,365 of NW_026652290.1, read as the reverse complement.
TTATAAGAATCTGCCATATTTGCAGTGCCTAGGTAACTCACAGGTAGTAAGTTAATTCCCCTGGAAACTTGTATTAATGTTTTTAGGCATCATTAACTTTATTTTCCAGAGAGTTATTAACAAGGACTGCACTGTTTTATTGACGTGGCAAGTTACTCATCAAAAATGATCAGATTCAATGTAACTATTAGACATTTCCTACACATAATTAGACTCCAGATTTATATATAGTGTATATAATTCTATAGTGAGTAAAATTAGTGAAAAATATTTATTTTCTGTTCTTGAATCTAGACAGTAAAACTATTACTACAGTTACTAAAAGATGATAGAATTTAAGTATTCAAGGGATAGTAATTTGGTTAATTTTTAGGATAAAATAAAATAATCTATATAAATATACAAATTTCAATTTTTAAATATAATTATCTTTAAAAGATTGAAAAATTAGATTTTAATTACATTGAAATTATGGGATTCAATCACCTGTATAATATCCCCCTAAATAATTTCCAAAAAGGCATGTTTGTGTCTAAGGCAAAATTCTAGCCTTATCCTGATTACCTCAGAAATACAAAAAAAAAAAAAAAATAGGAAAGTCTCACAGTAAAATCAAGAACTTATAATGCAAAATCCTTTTAAATAGAACATATTTAATTTCCAAGTCTATACACTTAAATAAATTCTATTACACAAGTTCTGTTCTTTAACTCTTGTTGTCACTCAGTGAAAAATGCTTTCTTCTTAGGCTGGTATTAATGTTAGTTAGGATTATGTCCTGTGAACAGTAGCTAAGTTACCATAAGGCTGTTCAGTAAGATTCAAGTTCTGGGCGTTAGTTATATTTCAGGAAATTTTGGCATTCCCTGAAGTATTAAGGAGCTTTTGTCTCTAGTAATGACTTAGAACTTTTGAAAACAATTCAGTTACTGAAAAAGTAACTATATTAGTATAGTAGTAATATAAACTGCATATTCATATGTACAGTATATGTACACATATATGGTAGTATAAAAGTAATATGATAGTGTTCTTTTGTTAGTAAGATTAATGAAGACATTTCTTACATGGAAACTTTGTCACTATTTTTAAAAAGGGTCTTATGGAAAAAAAACTATTTTTATTATTTTCTATAGGAGAATGTTTATTTCATTTTTTAAAAAAGCTTTATACATACCATACAATTCACCCACTTAAAGCATACAATTCAGTGGCTTTTAGCATATACACAGATCTGTGCAACCACCACCACAGTCACTTTTAGAACATTTTCATTATCCCAAAATAGCTTTTATTTCAGTAAGAGTCTGCTGGTGACAGAATCCTTGGCTTTATTTGTCCAAAAACATCTTATAAGATATTTTTCCTTGTGTATGCAATTGTAAGTTGACAATTTTCTTTCATTCCCGTTAACACTGATTGTAGTTGAGACATCTGCTGCTGTGTTGCTTCTTCAAAGGTAATGGTGTCTTTTCTCTCTAATTTTAAGATCTTTTCTTGGTCTTTGTGTTCTGCAATTTTATTACAATGTGACTAGGTATGTGATAATTTTAAAATAAGTCTACAAATTCTTAGACAGCCCTTTCTTCGTGAAATGGAACCTAATTCTTCTCCGAGGGTGGGCTGAACTTAGTGACTTCATTCTAACTACAGAATTTGGCAAAATATTACTTCCAAAACCAGGCCAATATTCTTTTCTGCTTTCTCCCTTGGATTGCCACTCTGGGAAAGACAGCTGTCATGTCATGAGCACACTCAAGCAAGCCCTGTGGAGGGGTCCAGTAGCAAGGCACAGAGGCCTCCAATAAACAGCCATATGTGTAAGCCATCTTGGAAGCAGATACTCCAGCCCCAGTCCAGCCTTCAGATGCCTACAAACTCACAAGTGACCCCAAGCTAGACCTACTAAGCTAAGCCACTAATGATTCCTGACCCATAGCAACTGTAAGATATTAATATTTGTTATTTTAAGCCTGTGAGTTCTGGGTAATTTGTATATAGAAATTGATTAATACAAGTTGTAAAAATGTTTAAATAAGTTTGCTTATTGAGGTAGAATAGACATAAAAACAGTGCATAAAATATGTGATATGGTTTGGATATACGTCCCCTCCAAATCTCATGTGGAAATATAATCCCCAGTGTTGGAGGTTGGGCCTAGGGGGAGGTGTTTGGGTAATGGGGATAGATCCTTCATGAATGTCTTGGTACCATCCCTTTGGTGATAAGTGAGTTCTCACTTTTTCAATTCATCTTAGAGCTAGTTGTTTAAAAGAGCCTGACTTCCCGCTCATTCTTTCTTTCTCCCTCTCTCTCCATGTGATACACCTGTTTCCCCTTCATCTTCCACATTAAGTAGAAGCTTCCTGACACCTAACGAGAAGCCAAGCATATGCTGGTGTTATCCTTGTACAGCCTGAAGAACCATGAGCCAAATAAACCTCTTTTCTTTATAAATTGCCCAGTCTCATCTATTCCTTTATAGCACCACAAAATGGACTAATACAATATATATACAGTTCAACAAATATTCATAAAGTAAAAATATCTAATTAATCACCACCCAGATCAAGAAACAGAACAATTGGATATATATTTCTTTCTTTTTAGTAACCTGCTTGAGATTTGCTTGCCTTCTTGAATCTGTGGATTGATCTTCAAAAGTTCTGGAAGGTTCTCAGACATTGTCTTTTAATATTATCTCTGCTCCATTTTTACTCTCTTTTTTTTCTCCTAGAACTTCAATCATGGGTTATGTTAAATCTTCTCATTCTGTCCTCCATATCCCTCAGCCTCTTGCTTTATATTATTGATATGTTAATCTCCCTAGGCTGCATTTGGGAAAACTTCTTGAGATCTAGCTTCCTATTTACTAATTGTCTGTGCAGCTTTATCTAATTCACATATACAAGGTTTTTCATTGATATAATACTGTAGTCACTCCTTATCCATGAGAGATATGTTCCAAGACCCCCAGTGGATGCCTGGAACTGTGAGTAGTAATGACTCCTGCATATACAATGTTTTCTCCTATGCATACAGAACTATGATAAAGTTTAATTTATAAATTAGGCAAAGTAATAATAATGACTACTGATAAAATGAAACAATTATTAACATATACCAAAATAAGAGTTATTTGAATGTGGTCTCTCTCTCAAAATATCTTATAGTATATAATATTTTCAGAGTGCAGTTGACTGCAGGTAACTGAAACCACAGAAAGTGCAACTGTGGGTAAGGGGAGAACCTGCATTTTACATATCTAGAACATCAGTTTGGTTCTTTTGTAAATCTGCTTCTATTTCCACATCTTAGTTCTTAAATCATTTTAAAATATTTAAAATATATGACTGATAATTCTGATGTCTGAAGTCTTTGCAAGTCTGATTCTACCAAGTTATTTTTTATGTCCTTTGTTCTTGATGCTTTATTCCTTCCTGTCTGGAAAGTTTTCCTGTAAGTTTTTCGTTTTTCCTTTTTCATTTTATAATTTGAAGCTCTTGACTCATAATTTATTGCCCTCTTCTTTTGTTCTTTTGTTGCTCATTTCCCACAATGCCATCCTCCTGCATAGGGTCCGGGTCCTAGTTGCACTGGTGGGAGGAGTAGATGCTATGATCATTGTATTCATTGGTGGTGAGGAAGCACAGCATAGACTGGCCCAGGCCATGTTTGGAAATGACCTTCCAGGGCCTTCATTAATCCTGGGTCACTAAGTAGGTCCCATGCTGCTCATTTTTCTTGAAACCCTATCAGTGAGAATTATTTGAAAACTGAGATGAATAAGTTCGTCCAATGCCACAGACAAGCATTCTGCCTCCAGCAGCAATCTCAGGAGATGCAAAGAGCCTTTACATCCTTTATTCCTAGGAAAGGAAGCCCAGCTCCAGTCCTGCCAACTGTGCAGAGGGAGCCTGGCTCTAGTCCTGACAACTCTGGGCATGTTTGTTTCCAGTCCATTGTGGGAGTCAGAGTCCCAGCCTTGTCTCACTGGTCAGTGCTCAATGAGCTCTGACTGGTGCAATAGAGAGAGGGGCTGCCTGAGGCTGGGCAGAGTGAGGAAAAGCAGTGCTAGGGGCCTCAAATCTGAAGTGGCCTCAAATTGGGTCTTGGCAAGGCCCAGTGTTCCTTCTTTTTCTTATACTGTGAAGGAGTCCACACAGAACCAGGATGGGAGCCTCTTCAGCTGTCCCTCAGACTACTGAAAAGCCTGGACCTGGGGGAAGTCTTAAAAGAACTCTCATACCCTGTCTCTGTCACCCAGGGGTTTTGAGATGACCACCACTGACCTTGGACTGGATCAGAACTTGGACCCAAAAGGTCAGCCCTGTGCCTTTCCCACCCCTCCAGCTTCAACATGGCAAGCCCTAAACAGGGATTATTCATATTAAGCACCACCTCTGAAGCCACCCTGTCTTGGACCCCAAACCCACAGCACAGCTTGACCTAGGAAATATTTTACAGATTTCTCCCACACTGGGGAGTTTACTTGTCTTTATTTCTAGAGATTAAAAAAAGTTCAAATAGATACATATGTACAGACAAAGGCACATTCAGAGAAATGTTGCTGGCTCTCCCCACTGCCCCTCCCCAAGAATGGTAGAGACCACTCAGGAGACAAGAAGCTGACTTCACTCATGGAAATTTCAGAAATTAGGGAGCAGGGAGTCACTGCTCAGAAGCCAAACTGGAGGTGATGGCAACCCAGCCCCCATCCCTGCCCAAGACCATCCACCTACAGGACAGGCCTAATGGGAGCAAGGCAGAGACAGGACACACCTCAGTTGTCACAGGCCTCTTGTTCAGTGGTGGCTTCCACTGCAGAAATAGGCTGTCATTTGGGCCTTTTAGCCTCCCACGGATAAGCTCGGCAATGGCCCTCCAAGTGTTTTTGTTTAGTTTCTCCAGGTTCTTGCCCACATCTCTCTTAGGTCCCAATCAGGCTTCTAGAGTACAAGGTTGGCCAGGTCCATCTCCTCAATGACAGGCTGTGCCTTGGCAGCCTACAGCTTCTCCTTCATCTTCTCCTCCACTGCAACTGGTTTGGCCTGGAAACCCTCATCCTTTTCAGGTCCTCATCCTCTGGGACATGGTTCTGCAGCCTGAATTCTCTGAGCTTCTTGCTTTCCTCCTCCTCTTCTCTGAGTTGCTTGGTCTTTGGCTCCCCATTTTCCTTGTCCCTGTACCTGGTTTCCTCTAGGGGCTTCAGCTGTTCTTTTGCCACAGAGTGTCTTCCTAGCCAGTCCAGGTCCACAGCTGCCTTCTGCCACCTTTTGCCACCTTCCTTCTGCTGCCTTCCTTCTGCCATCACCATCTTGCCCACAGACCCCTCGTTTTCTCTCATCTTGTATTGCCCAGGCCCGAGGAGAGTAGACAAACAAAGTGCTATTATTTTTTATTTATTTACTTTATTTTATTTTATTTAATTTTTTTGAGATGGAGTCTTGCTGTGTTGCCCAGGTTGGAGTGCAGTGGCATGATCCTGGCTCATCTCAACCTCCACCTCCCAGGTTCAAGCGATTCTCCTGCCTCAGCCTCCCAAGTAGCTGGAATTATAGGCACATGCCACCACACCTGGCTAATTTTTGTATTTTTCAGTAGAGACAGGGTCTCCCTATGTTGGCAGGCTAGTCTCGAACTCCTGACTTCAAGTGACCACCCGCCTCAGCCTCCCAAAGTGCTGGGATTACAGGTGTGAGCCACCATGCCCAGCCACAAAGGGCTATTTTTAAAGTTATATTTTGCACCTTGTTGATGAAGAACATAACAAAAAAACAAATGGCTAGTGAACTCTCCCTTTTAAGACTTCAATCCCTTTTTATTATATTCTAAATTTCTCAATGTCAATTCAATTAGGAGGAAGAATTATGACTCCATTTTAATGAATAAATGAGAAGACATGTTTTAAAGAATAAATATAGCACAAAAATATGATGTTTAAAACAACCTTGTAGCTAAGATGTTAAATCGTTCTTTCGAATTGGCAGAACTTGAGAATAGAGTTAAGGACTTTAGGAATTTAGAAATTAAATGGAAATATTACCTGGTCCAACCCAATTTTTGTAAAGATATGATGAACCTTCAGCTAAATCTCTTTTTTCTTTACGCTTCTAAACCTTTGGACCAAGGTTTTGCAAACTATAGCCCACACACCAGCTGTCTGTATTTCTAAGTAAAATTTTGTTGGCATATATCCACACCCATTTGTTTAAATATGTCTGCTTTGGCACTGCAAGGGCAGAGTTAAAAAATTTTGACAGAGACCTTATGGTCTACAAAGCCTGAAATATGTTTCTTACCTTTCAAGAAAACATTATTAGAACCCTGTTCTAGATTCAAGATTTGCTGGGCTTTTGTATTTAAATGAGTGTTCATCACCAGAGATCACCACTGCTAACTTCACTAGTATTTCAAACCAAATACCAGCAATCTTTAGGACGCTTATTGTAAAACTATCTGGTCTAAGGTATCTCAGCTTGCATTATAACAAAGGATTCATAACTAGTCTTAATGAAATTCTATATGTGTTAAGTGTTTTATAATTTTTTTATTTCTCTATGAAAGTGTTAACATCAAACTATAATAATTAGATGTTAAATTTTGTTTATCGGTCACATCATTATAAAACTGAACAAACATTCAAGATTTTTCTTGGAAGGTTGAGAAGTTTAAGTATTTCCAAGATAATCATATGCATTATTAGTATTTATTGACAAATCTCTTTTTTAGCATATATTGTACAACACAGACCTATGAACAGCCTTCTAAAGTGTTTTCAAATTTGACTTCCACTAAAGAAAATTTCCTATAATCACTTTGTTATTTTTCTTCCAAGGATCTTAGAAAGTTGCATATATTCGTATGAGTACTTTGTTATACTTCAGTTTCTCTGTATTAGTTAAGTGTGTTTGTTTTCACATGAAATCAGGGGTACACAGACTAGGCTGTATGGTTAAGGTCAAATAGCAATACATAGTAGAGCTTAGAACAGGTTAGCTTTATAATTTTTCCAAATGATAACATCCGTTTTGTCAATACAATTCTCATTTTTTCCGATGTGCATAATAAAGGTAAAATTTAGTATTTTCGAGTATAAATTGACATTGTCAAGAATATAAATTAATGTTATAGCTAGAATTTTATAGCAACTCATCTTTTACTGTATCCTAATGTTTTTGCAATCTTTATTTCCTAGAATTATGTCACAGCTAATAAATTGAATTGAGGCAGAATTCATAGTATAAAGCCATTTGCCCTGTCACAAATGACAATGAATTCCTAAATCAACAGTCCTTAAACTCAATTCAGAAAATAGACTAATGAAAGTAAAGTCATTACAAGATGAACCATTAAGTTAAAGCATTAGAATGATCTCACCTACTTCTGGTTTTTTGAAGATTCAAGTCCACATGTGTAAATGGACATTTTGCTTCCCAGGCCACGAATATGAAATAGTGCAGAAGAAACTGCCTCACTGGGTTAGATCAGGATTTAGCTTTTCTAATAATATCACTAACAGAATGTGGGGCAGAAAAGTTGCCATTTAGAATGGTGATTCAAAAGATCAAAAGGGGAAATGATTATTTAAAACTCTCAATCTGTTGGAATTTTGAGTCAGAACACGTCTTGTGAATATAAGTTCCATATGTTTACTACCTACTGTGAAAAATAAGTGGTTACTCTATAGAGTTACAAAACCACTACTTTCAATTCTAGGAGGTCCCCTCTAATATTAGGGGCTTAATAAAAAAATAGATGTTTACTCTACCCTTTCATTCATTTTTCATATTTCAGAGCTAAAATTCCATTTGGAGATACTCAGATTAATTCCTCTTATTTTTCAGAAAAAAACTTAGTCCCATAGAAGTCAGTGACTTTGTCTAAGTATCAGAGAATAGTGATATATTTGTCCTCTGCTAAAATATTCTTATAACTCTTAAGCCTGCCTACTCATGTTTCAAATTGCTTCTCAAGGATTTCCTTGACTTATAACTTATTCAATAACAAATATGTGTTGAAAATGTAGTAGTTGCTTTTATGGAGTTTGTGTTTAGGAAGGAATAACAAAGAATAAACTATAAAACTAACAAATAATATGAATTATATATGTATAATACACATAATTGTACAGTATGTATATATAGTATGTAAAGAAACATATATATGTAACTTGTATATTATATAAAGAGATGATAAGTTCTATGCAAGAACTGCTATAGGGTAAAGAATATGTACAATTGATTAGGTTGGTGCAAACGCAATTGCGGTTTTTGCCATTGCTTTCAATGACAAGGATTTGAACACAGTAGTTACATGACCTACCTGACTTATATTTTCAAAGGTTCACTCTGGCTGCAGCATTGAGAACAGACTATAGAGTGTAGAAAGTAAAATCAGAAGCAGAAAGACCTTTTAGGAGCTTACTGCAATAGTACAGGAGAGACATAATGGTGACAAGGATTGTAGACATTTTTTAAATGTTTTTAATGTTCAGAACAGATAAGAGCAATAACAGTGTATTCGGTGGTTCAAATGATACTTAAATCTTTATCAGCAAAGCTTAGTGGCCATAATGATTAAGATTTAGATTCTAAGATCAGGCATTCTTGGGTTTACCGTCTGGATGATTGTGTGACCTTGAACACACTGACTTCTGTGTATCTTGGTTTTTACATTCCTGAAATTGGGATGCTACGATATAATACTTTTGTGAATCTGCCTTTTCAATTCTGGTCTGTCCTTTAAGTTCTAGTTCTGTATTTCTAAAATTCTTATTGACTTCTGAAATTGTTTATACTACAAAAGTTGAAGATCTACAAAAGTTTATACTACAAAAGTTGAAGATCTACATGTGCAAATTTAAAAAGCACATACTATGAAAAATAGTGGAAAAGATAGACCTAATGTCCTAATAGAAAAGAAACACAAAATAGAAAAAAAAATTATTTGGACTACAAGAAAGCAAGAAAGTGACATGACTAAAAAAATCATGAAAGCTTTCTATTTCTCAGAGGCTTCCTGGAGGGACCAGGAAGATGAGAGTCACTGACATGTGGAACGAATGTTAACAAATGAGAGACAGGAGGTCGCTCAGATCCAGTAGATAAATTGATTCCTACTCTTATTCCAGAGGTTACTGCAGACTCAGTGACTTCTTGGGAAAGTCCTAAGAGACCAGGGAAGTAGAAGTGTTTTATTATATAGCCAGAGCCAGCTCACTTACAGACACTTTAAATTGGCTTTATCTGTTTTCCTTCCTTCCTTATGCTTTTCCTTCCTTCTTCCTTCTTTTAGATTATAATCCCCCCAAAAAATTGATAAATAAGATTATTTCAGGCTCTAAGAAATTCAGACTATTAATACACTGACCATTGAAACATTTAATTGTTTCTTATTTTAATGAGCACAAACACTGGAATATTTCGCGTGACTCTGTAGTCATGTAATGCCTGGCATCTGCTACTCATTTTGAGTCACCCTTCTCCTTGTTCTTAAAGTTCTGGGTACTCTGATTTTTTCTTTTATCTTTCTTTTTTTTTTTTTTTTTTTTTGGGACTGAGTCTCTCTCCTTCGCCCAGGCTGGAGTGCAGTGGCGTGATCTCGGCTCACTGCAAGCTCCGCCTCCCGGGTTCACGCCATTCTCCGACATCAACCTCCGGAGTAGCTGGGACTACAGGCACCCGCCACCATGCCCAGCTAATTTTTTTTGTATTTTTAGCAGAGATGGGGTTTTGCCGTGTTAGCCAGGATGGTCTCGATCTCCTGACCTCATGGTCCGCCCGTCTGGGCCTCCCAAAGTGCTGGGATTATAGGCGTGAGCCATCGCTCCCAGCCTTCTTTTCTTTTTTTTACTATTTCAAGTTCTTTCAAACCCCAGAAGCTTTATAACAATTTCTGTGCACTGCTTACCCGACTTTGACCTTCCTACCTCTATAATTTATATTCATTCTTCAGGTCTCAGCTTAAATTTCACTTGTTGAGGGTTTCCTTATCCTCCATGTCTAGATAAAATTTCCTTGATATACTCTCATATTATTCTGTACATATCATTCACAAATCTCCATCTAATTGTAAATAAATAATCTGTGATGCAAATATTTATCTGTTTACTGTCTGGTACCCAACTCACCCAAATGTAAACTCTATGAAGGAAGATATAATATCTTTTTTTCCTTTTTCAGTAGTAAACCCAGTGTTTACCAAAGTCTAACAAGTAGTATACATTCCATGAATATTTAATAAGTGAACAAGTGAGTAAATAACTCAAAACTAAAACAAAAAACTAAAAATATCTTCTTCATATTTTAAAAGTGATGTGACTTGACAAATTATTTAATGACCATGGTGCTTGAAGTGTTATGTAGTAAAAAAGCACAAGAAAATAGACCTCTGTAAGAAGTGTGGCATAACTTCGAGAAGGTGTCTGTTTAAAGGTCTGTTAATGCTTCAATAATTGGGCCCAAAGGGATATTACTCTACTGGTTTTATCATTCCTTAATTAGAAAATAAAGCTTTTATTTCCAAATTCATTAAAGCAATACAGATTTATGTATCTTAGATGAGTTTGTGAAACATACATGCAAAGTTATGTACCACATAATGATGTTTCAGTCAATAATGGACCACATATACAGTGGTGGTCTCAAGATTATAACAGCATAGTTTCACTGTGCCCTTTTTATGTTTAAATATGTTTAGATACACAAATGCTTACTATTGTGTTACAATTTCCTATAGTATAAAATACGTAACGTGTTGCACAGGTTTGCAGCCTAGGAGCAATGGGCCGCACCATATAGCGTAGGTGTGTAGTAGGCTACACCATCTATGTTTGTATAAATCAACTCTATGATGTTTGCACAATGAGAAAATTGCCTAATGATGCATTTCTCAAAATATTGATGCATGCATTAAGTGATGCATGACTGTGTTTAACATATATCTTGACTTTTGTCTCATATGCCAAATCTGAAATATTTGTTAATTCAATTATAGTTTTAAAAAATAGTGAGTGTTTTACACACAAGAATTAGGAAATAATTTTTCAGGTTAGTAACAAATTTTGCTTGGGTTTTCTCCATCAATTTTCAAAAAGAAGAATTGAAAGAAACATACAATAAACAATATCAGTGATTATAGGAAGGGAGATCGAATATCTGAGAAAAAAAAGTGATTTGTAAAAAATCAATATTTTGGCTCCTATTTTCAATTTTGATTTTATTTTTGATAGGCAGGTTTTCACTTTGTCACCTAGATGAGAATACTGGGATAACTTGGCAAGGAAAATATTGCTGTAGATTAAAAAAACAATGTGATCAATATACAATAGAACAACAGTATGATGGGTGGAATTTTAAAATTATCACCAATCACCCTCACCCTTTTATATTCCCCTCTCAGAACCTGTGGACAGAACATGTGAAAATACTGTGTTATCACTATCAGGATTATATATTTGCAGATGTAATCAATGTACCAAATCAGTTGATTTGGGAATCAATAAAAAGGGTGATTCTGACCTAATCAGATAAGCCTTTTAAGCAGATGGGTTGTTTTCGTTTCTATTTGTTTGTCCAGCTCAACTCAGAAGAGAAAAGCAAACAGTCATATTGCAAACAACCTACTCAGAGAGGTGGCCTCTAGTTTCTGGGTGAAGTCTCCAGCTGAGGGCTAGCAATAAAACAAGGAACTCAGTCATACAACCACAAGGAACTAAATGAACCTGAAAGAGGACGTAGGGCCTCAGATGAAAATTGTATCCCCAGCTAGCCAAAACATTGATTACAGCCTTGAGAGTTCTGAGAGAGAAAGAATTGTTTCCAACTAAGATATGTCTAAATTCCTAATTCGTGGAGACTGTAAGATAATAAATGCATGTTGCTTTTCCTTCCTGTGTTTATAGTGGTGTGCAGCAGTATAAAGTGATATAGGTAGTATACTCTATTTTCTTTTGTCTTTTACTTTTTTCCTAACAAGCAAGCAATATTTTAAGTATTTCAAGCTAATTAATATCTTATGCCCTGGGCATATACTTTGCATATCAGAAAATATAGTAGGCAATGACAAAAGCCAGCTGAAGAAATGATAACATATTCTGTAGATTTCTTCCTCGGTGCCATGAATACAGTTTATTGTTCTTATTTGCCACTTTATTTAAGAACATTTTCTGAGAATCTATGACGTATCAAGTGGTAAGCAGAGAATTGGGGGAAAAAATTTAAAGTCATGGTCATTATCCTCAATTTCTTAAAGTTCAACAGAAAAAGATGGAAAAATTAACCAGGGTTGCAGAAAGACTTGCAGATTAGCTTGAGAAATTCTTTAACAACCTACATCATTCAATGAAATTGAACACTCAAGGGATTAAGTATTTTAAAAGAGAAAACAATCTTCCTTCGTTTGTATTATAAAAATTATTTAGAAATATGAAATTGGGCCATCATTCCGTCTTCCAAGTCTCCTTTTCAATGTCACACATCCTCAAAAATCTGAGATTTGCCTCTCAGGATGAGTATAATTGGTGATTAATATGGTGTTAACTATTCATCTTCATTCATGACTCAGCTGCTGAATGCTACATTTTAGGAGCCTGGACTGTTCTCACAGGAAATAGTCTTGGAGATAGAGATGTATCTTAAAGCATCACATGAGCACCCTCAGAAGGCCCACCCACAAGAAAAGGCCAATCCTTTCACTGTGGCTCAGCAGAAGCAAACCTACTTCTAACTAGTTCATTCTTCTGCAAACTATTCCATCAGCTAGTCAGAGGATTATCTTTCAGAGTTGGTTCCCCCAATATACAATCAGCAGTAGTAGGATTTTAATGATTGTTTAGACAGTACAAGCAGTTAATTTGTATTACTGAATATTCTTGAGGCTATCTTTTGCTGTCCCATCAAGCTATCTCAGATTTATTGTACACCAAAACATTCTTGCTGTATACATTAAACCTAGTCCATGTGATTTTAATTCCTTTAATTTCTCAAGAAATGATATTTATAACAGTATTGTTTGGAAATGATCCTGTACAGTATAAATCCATGTTTTTCTCATCTCTTCATGATGCCTGGCAGAGGTGGTTAAAAAAGAAATGGAGTTATACAGGCCTGTCGGTATCCTATGAGGACATCAACTTTCAGTGAGACAGTACTCCCTTTTGTAATAAGCTTTAAAGTAGATAGCTCACTTATGCAAAAGATAAAAAAAACTTTTCTGAAATCATATCCCACCACTCATCAGGTTCAGTACTTGTGTAGCAAAAGAAATGTGGGCCAGATTTTAGGACATACCTGCACTAGTCTTGGTGGAAGCCCTAGACAGAGAAGAAATCAAAAACACTTCATAGAGAAGATGGTATTTTAATTTAGTCAAGAAAGTTAAGTAGTAATTTGGATGAGGAAAATAGAAAACCCGTGGTCTAGAAAAAGAAAAAAAAAAAAGTCCAAATGTTTGGAGGTTTGAGAGAGTTAATTACATTCTTAAACTTGGGAAAATGTTAGTTGACTCTGGCTAGAACAGATGGTTTTTCTGGGGTAATGGTAAGATACGAGGTAAGACGCATGCGGCAGGGTCATAGCTTGTGCAAATCTGTCACTTGGGACATAAATATATATATATATCAGTAAACATACAGATATTCTGGATAGTCATACAATAACAGCTAATTTGCATATATAATCAGAGTATCTCCTGTGGTACAGTGAGAAGGAACACTAAGGAAGGAAGGAATTCCAAGTACTAATTTCAACAATCAGAATGGACAGACAATTTTTAATAGAACATGTTTACAGTTACACTAATTTTTGATGCCTGAATCCCAAAGAGAGGGATTATGGTATGAAACATGAAAAAAAAACTAAACTAGGCACATATAGAATTACAAGACTCAGCATCACTGGCACTGGCAAAAATAGGATTTCATAATCCTTTTCAAGATTATGAGCCTTAAGAGGAAATATCCCAACATGGAGGGAGAGAAGTGGAATATGTTAGATACCACATGGGAATTGATGGGAGTATGTTCAAGAGAACAAGGGAAGTGTGGTTTGGGGACTCTGGGAAGTAGTTATCAGAGATAGATCCCTATGAGAAAGCTGAGATCTGTCAAAGAAATTCTAGTTTGTAACTGTGGTCATGATTGCACCTGCAAATCACTATGGCCAGGGGAAACACATGCCTGATTTGGACCAGAAAGTTCTTCAGAATCTCCAAGTATTTCATATTAGCTGTAATATATTCCAGGTACTGGAGGTTCTTCAGATAATATATAAATAATATATTCATTTTTAGGTTTTTCAAATCAAAATATGAGAACTTTATTAAGGAATATTAAGGAGATAGGATAAGATTTTCTGTCAAGGTCATGATGTTAATAGAAATTGTAGTCTTATAGAATATGAACAAATTTATTATGAGCTCTTTTATGCCATGTATTGACAATTTTGTTTGGTATCAGATGTTGAACAGAATAGAAATACAGCTAGTAATTCCTGTGGTAGATGTAATAGGTCATGTCCTTAGTCTTAGGCAAAAATGATGCATTTCCTCAAGACTGACATTGCTTATTGAATTATACGATACAGGTTTTCAGCCTACCTATATCACAGTCATCTAAGTTGCATACTAAATTATAGATTTCTGCTTCACAAACCAGTCTAAGTGATTTAGACGTACTGGGAATAATTTCAGAAAATCGTGTTTTAAACAATCCCCTCAGGTAATTTTTTTAATGAGCATAAATTTGAACTATAGAGCTAAGCTAAAAATTCTATGCAAGTTGGAGAGGGAATGTCATGTCTCTCAGATTTACTAGTATTTCTCTAAATACTAGCATATGCTGTCTATTCAAACATATTTGTTCAGGGAATTCGTACAATCAATAGAACAAGAAAAGTAAGTGATGTCTTTTTGCCTAGACTCTTTCCAAATATACAGAGTAAGACTTGGAAGACCTACAGATATACAAATGCACAAATTCATTTCTTCGTACCAACTTTGTATTTTTCAAGGCCACTGCTATATCTTCCTAGTTATAAAAGAAAAACTTTGAAATGGCAACAAGATAATGTTAGATTTTAGAAAGCGGGCAAAACTTAAAATGAAACAGTTTTTAGTGAGTTTCTGAGAAAACCCTTCTTTCTTATGTGGTTATTCCAAAGGGCAATCTGGAAATATTAATCAAAAGTGAAAAAATGCATATCCTTTGAATTACTTATTCCATTAATGGAAATTAGACATAATTGAACAAGTATGCAAAGGTGTAGATAGAAGGATTCCAGTGCATAATTGTCTATAATAGGAACAAAATCAGAAATAACCTAAATTCCTAATAAGGGTGTATTGGAGAAACAGATAAGGATACATTCATAATTCTGAAAAGTTTAGAGTTATTAGAAAAATAACAGATTGTATTCTGATATATATATATAATAAGTATTCATTTTTTGGTAAAAATGTTACTGACTGGTATATATAGCATAATACAATGTACAAAGTATATATTTTAAATGTTCATGGTTTTTATATTTACAGAAAATACCTGAAAGCCTACAATAAATCTGGTAATAACAGTTATCTGTGTTAAATGTGATTGCTAGTGACCAAGATAGGTACATTTACATTTTATTACTTTTATAATTATTTGATTTTTTTATTTTCAGACGTATATTCTTTTTATAATAGTAAATTAATACATTGTTTTGATGATGTATACCAACATGTACAGGAACCCCAACATTTTACCAAAGATAGCTTTCAGATGTGGAAAGAGATTTATAGTAAAAATAATTCCCTATATAACGCTGTGAAAAAAGTAAGGTAAAAAACAGCATTTTTTCCTATGTCTAAGATATGAGTATGTGAATATAAGTGGTGGTATAGAAAACTATTGATAAATATATGCAAAATATTAATAGCAATTTATTTTGGGTAATGGGGTGCCAGTAATTTTCACTTTGTTTATATTTCTTTTGATTCCCAAATCTATGAAGATAAATTAATGGGACATTCTCATTTTGTTTTAAATAATTGATTTAAAGCATTTGTATATTTATAATACTCTTCACTTCTAAATTGATCGTTTATTTTCATAAGGACAAAAAATTCATCTGCTGTTCTATTTTAAAACTCCAGGTACAGTTAGATGAATATTAAATTTACGTCAATTAAAACTTAAGCTATTAATTGAAATCCAGTTAAATTTACTTGTTATTTTTAGAAATTAAATATATTTCATAGCATTTATATCCTAAATTAATATTAACAAAATGCATAACATTTTCTATTACTCAATTTTAATATTATATATCAATTAGATTTATTTCTGTCATAATCATTAAAAGTTAATGCATTTTAGTATTCTAATAGGATTTTGTTTCAAGCCAATGCTGAAATGCACAATTGATCCTCTCACTGGTTTTCTCATCATTCAGTGGGTCAAATAGTTAACTAGAGTAGAATCACTTTTAATTACTATCATCTGTCAGTAGTTAACCCTCCCAGATTTTCCAAGGCTACTGTCAGATTACTGAATTAAAAGAGAACGCCAGTGACTAATCAATTATTGTTTAAGCAGCCATCAAATATTCTAAGACAGGAAGAAGCAAGCAATTTAGGAAACAAAATTAAAAAGAATCATGATATGTTATTGCTCATATAAGATAATTTTCATAGGGCTAACACTTAGAATACAAGTATGCCATTAGTGATATAGATCATACCAATTTCAATAAAAAGTATCATTGGTCTTCTAATATATATATATATAGTTATTTTATTTTCTAAATCAAAAATGTTCATGTACATAAAAAGTCAATTTTCTTTTCTTTAGTTGTTTTACAAAAAACATTAATGAAAAATCTTTAGGCAATGTTTTAGAACCTTGCCAAAATGTGGGGTGGCTTTTCTTCAGTATCAAACTTTGAACCCTTTAACTGCAAAGATATGCAACTTTCAAGAACTAAGAGAATACCAATCAAAAGTTTTCTCCTGTCTAGTTTTTGGTTTTCCAAGACAGTCCCAACAACACAGTATTCTTTAAAATGTGTGACAATCCAGGACCCCAAGCCACTGTACTCACTCCTACAAAAAGGCAGAGGCTAAGAGCTCATAGCCAAGTTCTCAAAGTGTGACTGAACTTATGCTACAAGGATGTGAATCCTTTTATGGCTACCCCATTGGAACATTCAATCATGATTCTCTTATACCATGCAAAGTATATACAAGAATGATATCCCTTCACAACCTTTGATCTCTTCCACTTACTAGAAACTATGTGACTCTATTATCTCATGGAAACATTACAGATGAGGTGAGGATAAATTTTGTGCAAAAATAAGTTTCCACACTAAATTTGAAAACATATTTTTTTTCTCTTTAGGCAGTACACATAATTTGTTCTCTTGGAATAGTTATACAGATTTTAGAAGGGTTATTTTAAAGAGAAAAAAGGGTTTTATTTTCATGAATATGTTTTTTAACGTGTTAGGTTGGTGCAAAGTAATTGTGGTAATTAAAAGTAATGGTAGAAAAACGCAGTTACTTTTGCACCAACCTAATATGTTCACTGTATGATGAGTATTAGGAAGTTCTTTAAGTACCATAAGTGGAGAATTGGTCAAGGATTCTTGATAGCTGTTAGATATTTAACAAATTGCATTTATTGAAAAAAACAAAAAATAGTAAATTCATTTACATGGTCTATAATCATTCCAAATGTATTTTGGCTATGCAAATGGCAGCTGGAAAAAACATTGAGTCTGTAAAATGGTGTAGTTGTTGGTGTTGGCCCTTAGAATGTGATGGTTAAGAAGATAGATTTGTGTTTCATAAAATAACTGGGAAAAGTTGTATGTACATCAGAGGTAGGGATTTTGGGGGCCATTTTCAAATTCTACCTATAACACATATATTATCTAATTTAGATGTCATAATGACTATTCAAGCAAGCCATTAGTATATCTTTTTATTATGTAGAAAATAGGCTCACTGCATGTTTTAACATTTTGTCAGGTTTTATGAGCATGGTTTTGGCTAGAGTCCTGCTTAAATACACCATTACTAAATTTCGAGATAGTGGAGACTTAACAAAGACCTGGGGATTAGATAGACCTATAAAAACTGGAAGTATTTAATTACACAGAGAAAGATGATGGCATTCCAGGTGAAAAAAATAGCATAAGCAATAGGACAAGGATAATAAAAACCAGGATTATTTTATAAGAATGAATAGCCTTCCAACTGTAGAAAAGAAGTCATGTATGGATAAAATAGTGAGTGACATTAGAGGGGTTTGAAGCCAAATGTAAATGGTCTCCCATTCTAAACTAAAGAGTTTGCCCTTTGTCCTGAGAACAGGGTTTTAGGGATTCTACCAATGATGATGAACAGTGGAGCCCAATTTCCCCTTTAATTAATTACAGTTACCCAAAAGAGATCAAGAGCCAGAACAGGCCACTGGCATGACCACGTCCAGAGTTATGCACCCAACTTCAGTTACAATAAAGAATTCTCTGCTTCTGCCTGTCATGTAGTTCTACCAGGGCTAGTTTGTTTGTATTTTATAATTACTTAGATTCCCTCACTTTGGGTTCTTAAAACATACATGTAGTCATTCGTTTATTTAAATAACATTTACTAAGCAACTTGTCTATGCCAAGCACTGATGAATGTTTTATCTTTGGCTTTCAAGATTTACAAAAGTGTATAGAATGTGGTAAGTACTCTTTTACACAATATATGAATATAGTAACTGGGACTTATTCTGTACTTATATGATATCTGTATCCATACCAGTTGTTAGGGGAAAACATGGTTCATGCCCTTGGATAACTGGAGAAATATTATAAACACACAGGAAATAACTAAGAAGAGTTTAACCTGTGAGGTACTAAAAGTATGACATATAATATTATATGAATAATATATGAAAAGGAGGAGCTGAATTGGGCACGATTTACCAGCAAAGCCTCCAACAGGGTTAACACTTAAATTGGGATCTTAAAGATGAATAAAATGTAGTTCAATCATCAAGAGCAATTCAAAAATCCATTTAGGAAGGGGAAATCAGTGACACAACATTGTGTGTTACTGAGGATAACCTAGTCTGTCTTAATATCAGATATTTAAATAAATATTTTCCATGATTGCGGGATTTAAAAATCAGAATGATAGGAAAGTGCCAATCTCATCTTAAATTATAATTTTCTGGGGTGTCTTTGACAGCATTAATTTATATGTAGCACATATTAATCCTGCCTCTAGAATGCCATGTGATATGTTTTGGCTGTGTCCCCACCCAAAATCTTATCTTGAATTGTAATCCGAATTGTGATCCCCATGTGTTGGGTGAGGGACATCATCAGAAGTGATTAGATAATGGGGGCAGTTTCCCTAAGCTGTTCTGATGATAGTGAGTGAGTTCTCATGAAATCTGATGATTCTATAAGAGGCTTTTCCCCACTTTACTCTGCACTTCTCTCTCCTGCCACCATGTGAAGAAGAATGTGTTTGCTTCTCATTCTGTCATGATTGTAAGTTTCCTGAGGCTTCCCCAGCCATAAGAAACTGTGAGTCATTTAAACCTCTTTTCTTTAAAAATTACCCAGTGTCAGGCAGTTATTTATAGCAGCCTGAGAACAGACTAATACAGTAAATTTGTACTGAGGTAGGGAAATGCTGCCGTAAAGATACCCAGATGTGAGGAAGTGACTTTGGAACTGGGTAACAGGCAGAGGTTGGAACAGTTTGGAGGACTGAGAGAAGACGGAAAGATGTAGGAAAGTTTGGATCTTCCTAGAGATTTGTTGAATGGTTTTGACGAAAATGCTGATAGTGATAGGGACAATAAAGTCCAGGCTAAGGTGGTCTCAAATAGAGATGAGGAAATTCTTGTGAACTGGAGCAAAGGTGACTCTTGTTATGCTTTAGCAAAGAGACTGGTGACACTTTGCCCTTGCCCTAGAGATCTGTAAAACTTTGAAATTGAGAGAGATAATTTAAGGTACCTGGTGGAAGAAATTTCTAAGCTGTGAAGTGCTCAAGAGAAAGCAGCATAAAAGTTTGGAAAATTTACAGCCTGATGATGCAATCAAAAAGAAAATTCTCCCCTTTGTCTGGGGAGAAATTCAAGCCAGCTGCAGACATATGCATAAGTAATGAGGAGCTGAATGTTAATTACTAAGACAATGGCGAAATGTGTCCAGGTCATGTCAGAGACCTTTACAGCAGATCCTCCATTCACAGGCCTGGAGGCCTAGGAGGGAATAATGGTTTTGTGGTCCAGGCCAGGCACCCCTGATATGTAAAACCCCAGAACATGGTGCCCTGTATCCCAGCTGCTTCAGCTTCAGCCATGGCTAAAAGGGGCCCAGGTACAGCTCTGGCCATTACTTCAGAAGGTGAAAGCCCCAAGCCTTGGAAGCTTTCATGTGGTATTAACCCTGTACGTGCACAAATGAGAAGAACTGAGGTTTGGGAACCTCCAGCTGCATTTCAGAGGATGTATGGAAATGCCTGGATGTCCAGGCAGAAGTTGGCTGCAGGGGCAGAACCCTCATGGAGAACTTCTGCTAGGGCAGTGCAGAAGGTAACTGTTGGTGCCCCCACAAAGAGTCTAGACTGGGACACTGCCTAGTGGAGCTTTGAGAAGAGGCCCACAGTCCTCCAGTCCCTAGAATGGTAGATCCACTGACATCTTACACCACGTACCTGGAAAAGCCACAGACACTCAATGATAGACTGTGAAATCAGTCAGGAGGCCAGCTGTACTCTGCAAGGCCAACAGAGAAGAGCTGCCCAAGATCACAGGAATCCACCTCTTGTATCAGTATGACTTGGATGTGATAAATGGAGTCAAAGGAGATCATTTTGGAACTTTAAGGTTTAATGACTGCCCTATTGGATTTCAGACTTGCATAGGGCCTGTAGCCCCTTCATTTTGGCCAATTTCTCCCATTTGGAACAGGTATATTTACCCAATGCCTGTACTTTCATTGTATCTTGAAAGTAACTAACTAGCTTTTGGTTTTGCAGGCTGTAGGTGGAAGGGAGACTTTGGACTTAGACTTTTGGGTTAATGATGAAATGAGTTAAGAATTTGGGGGATTGTTGGATAGGCATGACTGTGTTTTGAAATGTGAAGACATGAGATTTGGGAGGAGTCAGGGGCAGAATTACATGGTTTGGCTCTGCGTCCCCACCCAAATCTCACCTTGAATTGTAATCCCGATAATCTCTACTTGTCAAGGGTGGGACTAGGTGGAGGTAACTGAATCTTAGGGGTAGTTTTCCTCGTGCTCTTCTCATGATAATGAGTAAGTTTCATGAGATCTGCATCTGGCACTTCCCCCTCTGCTTGTACTCATTCTCTCCCCTGCCATCCTGGGAAAAGGTGCCTTCTTCCATGATTGTAAGGTTCCTGAGGCCTCCCCAGCCATGTGAAATTGTGAGTCAATTAAACCTCTTTCCTTTATAAGTTACCCAATCTCAGGCAGTTCTTTATAGAGAAGTGAGAAAAAACTGATACAACATGAGAAGTCTTTTCAACAATGGAATTAAAGAAAAATAAAATTTAAGAACTGCAAAATTAGTGTGATAATTATACTACTTTATTATTTTGATTTTATTTTCAGTATTTCATGTGAGCTTTTATCTAGACTACTAATTTACATCCTATAAATTCACATAGCCAGTCACATTTATTAATAAGAAAATAGTTGAGGAAATACAGCTGACATTTTTCTCTTTAAAAAAATGTGGTGAAATAAAATGTTTTCTGGGAAAATATGAATTAGGTCATTTATATTGCTTACTTGTTTGGAAAAGAAAGGCCAACCAAAAAACAAAACAAAGCTATTAATTACATATAAGGGAAAAAAACAAGTAATCCTTACATTTCTCTTAGCTATATTTAATGGTTAAAAAATGATGGGAAAGTTTATGAGATCCTCAGAAAAACCAATCTATTAAACCTAGTAACTGCATAACCAATCAAGTTGGTAAAATTTAACAAATCCAACAAACTTAAAACATTATATTAAGTGAAATAAGCCAGGCACAGAAATACAAATACTGTACAATGTCACTTATATGTGGTATCTAAAAGAAGTGATCTCTTGGAAGTAGAGAGTAGAATGGTGGTTTTCAGAAATAGGGTGTTGGTGAGAAGGGGTTGGGGAGATGTAAGTCAAAAGCAATAAAATTTTAGTTAGATAGAATGAGTAAGTTTAACAGATCTGTGGTACAACATGGTGACTATAGTCAATAACAATATATTTTATTCTCAAAAAATTCAGAGTGGATAGATATTTATTGTTCTCACCACAATAATGACCACTATGTAAGGTAATGCATAAGTTACTTAGCTTGATTTAGCCATTTCACAATGTATATTCATTTCAAAGCATTATATTATGTATTATAAATATATACAATTTTATCAATTTAAAAAAATTTTAAAAATACACAAACTCTAGAGAAAATATACCTCTGAAATTTTTAAAATAAGCTATTGGGTGTTGAAATTCTACAAATCAAAATATAAAGAAGTCATAACAATCATTGAATCTTTTTAGATATACAAATAAGGTTAATAATTGGAAGTTAGGAATACAGAAAAAATGTCAAAGTTACAAATATTGATAATAGAGCTATTAGGAGTATAGAAAAATGTAAATTTTACAAATTTTGGTAATGTAGCTGTCTATTAAGAAAAATTGAGAGGAAGAAGGAGAAATATGGGAGAAACATAAGGATGCTGTTCTTCTCATTATATATAATTGAGTACTAAAGGTATTATTACAGATTATAAATCCAGAAATAATAGTTTACACGTATAAACATGTAGAAGTAACCAGTAGTATGAAAGTAATATTGTTTTATTTTTGTAGCAATATTTATATACAACACTTTTATGATACCATTTATATATGTAAGAACAAAAACTTGAATAATGATAGTGTATTAGGGTTCTCAAGAGGGGCAGAACGAATAGGATCTATGTATATAAGAAAGGGAGTTTATTAATGAAAATTGACTCATACAATCACAAGGTAAAGTTCCAAGATATGCCATCTGCAAGTCGAGGTGCAAGGAAGCCAGTGGTGGATTAGCCTAAGCCTCAAAACCTCAAAAGTAGGGAAGCCTTCAGTCTGTGTCCAAAGGCCCTAGAGCTCCTGGAAAACCACTGAAGTAAGTCCAAGAGTCCAAAAGCTGAAGAACTCGCAGTCTGATGTTCAAGGGCAGGAAGCATCTAGCACGGGAAAAAGATGAAGTCTGAAGATTCAGCAAGTCAAGTCCTTCCACTTTCTTCTGCCTGCTTTATTCTAGTCACACTGACAGTGGATTAGATGGTGCCCACCCAGATAAAGGGTGAGTCTGCCTCTCCCAATCCACTGACTCAAATGTTAATCTCCTTTGGTGACACCCTTACAGACACACACAGGAACAACACTTTGCATCCTTCAATTCAATCAGTTGACACTCGATATTAACCATGACAAGTCCATCCCTTGTCAATTTGAACCCATGCACATCTCTTAAAATCATAATCTTTAAATAAAGACAATAATATGGTTGTAATTACACCTAACTACTATCCTTCATACAACTGGAAATGCACTATTTCTTAACCAAAATGTTATTACATAGAGTTAACGACACTTAACTGCTGATACGAAGTCAATAAATCTTACATCACATGATAAAGGAAAAAGAAAGAAAACAAAATGAAGATATTTTCTTAGTACACATGTGTACGGGAATAAACATGTTCATAACAAAATAAGGAGGAAATACTCATGAAAATTACAGTTCTTGTTTCTACAACTGGTCACATGGTTGTAGCTGCTGTTAATGACTACC
Organism: Hylobates moloch; assembly: GCF_009828535.3. Taxonomy (NCBI): domain Eukaryota; kingdom Metazoa; phylum Chordata; class Mammalia; order Primates; family Hylobatidae; genus Hylobates; species Hylobates moloch. Next base: position 73,019,503 of record NW_026652290.1, on the reverse strand, counting down.
TTCTTCTACACCTATTCTGTATTCCCTTTGCCTTCAGCAAGCACCTCAGCAGGTCATCATTTTTTACCTGGTAGAGTGGCCCAAACCTTCATTCCTGAAGGGTCTGGGCCATTTGTAGTCCTATCTTGATTGGGCTGTTGTAGTTTCCCATTGACCTTAATCACAGAACACGGTAATACTAAAAGATGCTGTAAGGGATCTCCTGTATTCCACACATACTCTTCCTTACCTCCATTGTGGAGTAGTAGACTGATTTCATCTTTAAAGTCTGGGTCAATCACCCCAGCCAACACTGTAACTCCCTTCTTAGCCTGTTGATTTAGAGGGAGGAGGAGCCCAAAGTGGCCAGGTGGCAATCTTAACTACCAGTTTAATGGAATCATTCTTGTGTCTTCTGGTGGTAGCATTCCTCCCTCTGGAACTAAGACCTCTAGATCCGCAGAATTTAATGTTGAAGGAACAGGAAGCAAAAATTTTGCTAGTTGGTCACTAGGGGTGATGGTGGGTGCTGGCACTTCCACTTCCACCCCTTGATTCATGGACCCGTGAGTCCTGGCTATGTGAGAAACAGTGCCATTTATTGGATGCTAATTCAGAGCATACATAGCCTTCTGGAGAACTTTGCCCCACCACTGCAAAGTATTGTCACCTAGTTTGTGTTGTAATTGTGACCACAAAAAGCCATTCTGCCATTCCGTGAATCCAGCTGCTGCAGTATTATGGGGAACATAGTAAGACCAGTGAATTCCATGAGCATGAGCCCACTGCCACACTTCTTTAGACATAAAAGTGAGTGGCTTGGTCAGGGGCAATGCTATGTGGAATATCATGACAGTGCATAAGGCATTCTGTGAGTCTTGGCAGAAGCATTGCATGCTAGTTGGTCAATCCATATCCAGACTAACTGTCTAATCCAGTGAGGACAAACCATTGCCCTTTCCATGATGGAAGAGGTCAAATATAATCAACCTGCCAACAAGTAGTTGGATAATCACCCTGAGGAATGGTGCCATATCGAGGTCTGTGTTGGTCTCTGCTGCTGGCAAACTGGGCACTCAGGGGTGGCCATGTCCAGGTCAGCTCTGGTGAGTGAAAGTCCATGTTGCTGAGTCCACGTGTAACCTCCATCCCTGCCATGATGGCCACTTTGTTCATGGGCCCATTGGGTGATGACAGGGATGATAATCTCATCTTAAGTTGTAGTTCCAATAATCCCCACATATCATGGATGGGATCCAGTGGGAGGTAATTGAATCATGGGGACAGCTACCTCCATGATGTTCTCATGAGTTCTGGTGAGTCAGTTCTCATGAGATCTGATGGTTTTACAAGGGGGCTTTTCCCCGACTTCACTCTACACTTCTCCTTCCTGCCACTATGTGAATAAGGACGTGTTTTCTTCCCCTTCTGCCATGATTGGACATTTTCTGAGGCCTTCCCAGCCATGCTGAACAGTGACTCAACTAAACCTCTTTCCTTTATAAATTACCCAGTCTAGGGTATGTCTTTATTAGTAGCGTGAGAACAGACTAATTCACCAAGCTTATGAAGTAACTATTCAACAAAAATGTTGGTTAAATAGAAACCATTTTTTTTTTTCTGCTCTAACAAAATGTCACAGATTGGGTAATTTATAATAAACAGAAATTCATTGTCTCATGGTTTTGTAGGCTGAGAAGTCCACAAGGGGCTGGCATTTGTGAAAGGCCTGCTTTCAGAAGGGCAGATAGAGGGTTAGATAGACAGTGAGAGAGCAAAAATCTGCTTCTCTGATAAGCAATCTACTACTGGGATAAGTAGTAATTGATAGTCCATTTATGAGGGTTGAGCCCTCATGACCTAAACACCTCTTAAATGTCTCATCTTGTAATACTGTTAACAATTGCAATTACATATTTGTATGAATTAAGAGAGAACAAATACTTAAACTGTAGCAATCTATAATCATAAAATAGAGTATACATCTCCTATTTTAATTACTCACACAATATTCACATAAATCTATGGAAAGAAAAGATACATTTACAAAATAAATGTATAAACCATTTTTCTTGATGACATGACAATGCAGTAAAATAAAAACAATAACTACTAAAGGGTGTCTTTTTATTAAAATATTTTAATAAAAACCACAGAAAACCTGATTATGTAAAAAATCAATACCATACAGAAATGTACATACACAATAAGTCTAAGAAAAAAGAAAACAAAATAATAACTATTCATGATAAATACACAATGTAACTGAATATTATACACAGTTTTCAAAAAGTAAACTTGAAGTTCTTAATGAAATTCATAATTATTCTTAGTAAATAAAAACATTAATTCCACTAAGAGTAGTGGAAATTAAATTTTCACCCTCCTATCTATGCACCTATCTCAAATAATTTTGTAGGTTAAATCTACCAGTCTATAAATAAAAATAATTCTTACAACATTTATTTCAAAGCATAACAAAAATTAAAAGAATTTGAGTTAATCCATACCAAAATTAGATAAAGAACAAACTGTAATGATATGTGTGCAAATTTTTATGTATATGCAAACATTCTGAATAAATTTAAAATCTTAGAATTTCAAAATCTCTTTTACCTAGCAACTGGAAATCTATCAGCTATAAAATTCTATTTGTGTTGTTGCAAAACATTTTCTGCTAACTTTTTAAAAATTTGAAACATTATTTTTAATTGAAAAAATTGTATGTATTTATTGCATGCAATATGATGTTTTGATATATGTATGCATCATTAAATAATTAAATCAAGCTAATTAACATTTTAGTCCTCTCACATACTTAGCATTGTTTTGTGTTGAGAACATTTCAAACTACTCTCTTAGTAATTATCAAGTACATAATAGATTGTTAACCATAGTCATGCTGTACAATAGCTCTGCAAAATATATAAGTGAGATCATGTGATATTTGTCTTTTTTGTCCTGGCACAGGTCACTTACCATATTGTCCTCCAGGTTAACCCATGTTGTTCAAAATGGCAGTTTTCCTTCTTCTTTAGGCTGAATAGCATTCCACTGGACATGTATAACACATTTTCTTTATCGTTTTATCTATTGATGGACATTTAGGTTGATTCCATATCTTGGCTATTATGACTAGTGCTGTAATGAACATGAGAGTGCAGAAACCTATTTGACACACTGATTTTACTTTATTTGAATACATATCTGAAAGCAGAATTGCTGCATCATATGATAGTTCTATTTCTAATTTTCTGAGAAATCTCCATACTTTTTTTATAATGACTGTACTCATTTACATTACAATAGTATGCAAGAATTACTTTTCTTCCATGTCCTTGCCAACATTTGTTGTCTTTTGTCTTTTTGATACTAGTCATTCTAACAGAAGTGAGAAGATATGTCATTGTGGTTTTAATTTGCATTTCTCTGACAAACTATGTTTAACATTTTAAAAATATAACTGTTGGCCATTTGTATTTCCTCTTTGGAAAAATGTCTATTCAGTTCTTCTGCCCATTTTAAAATCAGATTATTTATTTTCTACTATTGAGTTGTTCACTTCTTTGGTGTCTAAATTGTAAATCCATAGCATACACACTCAAACCTTGTATTAGTCTGTTCTCATGCCGCTAATAAAGACATACCTGAGACTGGGTAATTTATAAGAAAAGAGGTTTAATTGACTCACAGTTCCACATGGCTTGGGAGGCCTCAAAATCATGGCAGAAGAGCAAGGGATGTATTACATGGCTGTAGATGAGAGACAGCCTGTATAGAGGAATTCCTCTTTATAAAACCATCAGATATTCTGAGACTTATTCACTATCATGAAAACAATAAGGAAAATGCCTGCTCCCATGATTCACTTATCTCCCACAGGGTCCCTCCAATGACATATGGGAATTATGGGAACTACAATTCAAGATGAGATCTGGGTAAGGACAGAGTCAAACTATATCAGGCCTTGATGACTACAGCAACTTCAGTGATTGGTCTCTTTGCCTCTAGTCTTTCATATCTCCAATCTCTCCTACACATTCCTTTCTGAACAACCTTATTGAAATAGTTTTCTTTTTCACTCTTTCCTCACTTGTGCTCAAAAATTTTTCTTATCTCTTCACCAATTGGCACTTAAAATGTCCTTCAGTTTGCTATGACTTATAATTATAGCTTTATTTCTAAGGTCCCTTCCAGACAACTGTAAACTCAAGTGCTTTTTACTCTTCTCTGAAAAATTATTGAATAGTCTGAGCACTGTGGATTTGTTTAGCTTAGTGGCATCACCTGGAATGCTTTATTTCTTTCTCTCTGTCTTTTCAAACCCTTCTGACAGTTAATGATTTACCTTAAATCCTGTAACTTATGAAAAAAATCCCCCAATCCCCTCAGTTGTTGTATTAGCCCATTCTCACACTGCAAATAAAGACATACATGAGGCTGGGTAATTTATAAGGAAAAAATGTTTAATGGGCTCACAGTACCACATGGCTGGGGAAGCCTCACCATCACGGGAGAAGGTGAAGGAGGAGCAAAATGCACAGCTTACATAGCAGCAGGCAAGTGAGCATATGCAGGGGAACTGCCTTTTATAAAACCATTGGATCTTATGAGACATTCACTATCACAAGAATAGTTGTGAAAACCCACTCCTGTGATTCAATTTCCTCTCATTGGTCCCTCCCAGAAAACATGGGGATTGTAAGAGCTACAATTCAAGATAAGATTCAGATGGAGACACAGCCAAACCATATCATTTTGCCCCTGGCAGCTCCAACATTTCATGGCCTCATATTTCACAACCAATCATGCCCTCCCAACAGAGTCTTAATGAATTTCAGCATTAACTCAAAAGTCCAAGTTTGAAATCCCATCTGAGACAAGGCAAGTACCTTTCATGTATGAGCCTGTAAAATCAAAAGCAAATTAGTTAATTCCTAGATATAATGGGGTAAAGGCATTGGGTAAATATACCCATTCCAAATGGGAGAAATTGGCCAAATGAAGGGGCTACAGGCCCTATGCAAGTCCAAAATCTGATAGGGCAGTCATTAAACCTTAAAGCTCCAAAATGATCTACGTTGACTCCATGTCTCACATCCAGATCATGCTGATGCAAGAGGTGGGTTCCCATGGTCTTGGACAGCTCTGCCCCTGTGGCTTTGCAGGGTACCTCCTAGTCCTAGCTGCTTTCACAGGCTGACGTTGAATGTCTGCAGCTTTTCCAGGTGCATGGCTTAAGCTGTTGGTGGATCTACCATTCTGGGGTCTGGAGGATATTGGGCCTCTTCTGAAAGCTCCACTAGGCAGTGCCCAAGTGGGTCTCTGTGTGGGGACTCCCACCCCACATTTCCCTTCTGCACTGCCCTAGCAGAGATTCTCCATGAGGGCTCCACCCCTGCAGCAGACCTCTGCCTGGACATTCAGGTGTTTTCATACATCCTCTGCAATGTAGGTGGAGGTTTCCAAACCTCAGTTTTTGTCTTTTGCATACCCACAGGACCAACACCACATGGAATCTACCAAGGCTTGGGGCTTGCACCCTCTGAAGCAACAGCTTGATCTGTACCTTGGCCCATTTTAGCCATGTCTGGAGCAGCTGCGACACAGGGCTCCAAGTCCTGAGGTTGCACACAGCAAGGGGGCCCTGGACCCAGCCCAAGAAAGCATTTCTCTTTCCTAGGCCTCTGGGCCTGTGATGAAAGGGGCTGCCATGAAGTTCTCTGACATGGCCTGGAGACATTTTCCCCATTTTTTTGGTGATTAACATTTGGCTCCTCATTAATTATGCAAATTTTTGCAGCTAGCTTGAATTTCTCCCCAGAAATGGGCTTTTCTTTCTATTGCTCTGCTTTTTCTTGAACACTTTGCTACTGAGAAATTTATTCTGTTAGATACCCTAAATCATCTCTCTCAAGTTCAAAGTTCCACTGATCTCTATGGCAGGAGCAAAATGCCACCAGTCTCATTGCTAAAGCATCACAAGAGTCACCTTTTCTCCAACTGACAAGAATTTCCTCATCTCCATCTCAGAGCACCTCAGCCTTGACTTTATTGTCTATATCACTATCAGCACTTTAGTCAAAGCCATTTAACAACTCTAGAAGTTCCGAACTTTCCCACATCTTCCTATCTTCTGAGCCCTCAAAGTCTCTAGGAATTTCCAAACTTTCCCACTTATTCTGTCTTCTTCTGAGCCCTCCAAACCATTCCAACCACTGCTTGTTTTCCAGTTCCAAAGTCACTTCCAAATTTTTAGTATCTTTACAGCAGTTCCCCACTCCCATTACCAATGTACTATATTAGTTTATTCTCATGCTGCATATAAAGACTTACCTGAGGTTGGGTAATTTATAAAGAAAAAGAGGTTTGATGGACTCACAGATGCACATGGTTGGGGAGGCCTCACAATCATGACTCAAAGCAAAGGAGTGGCGATGGCACATCTTACATGCAGCAGGCAAGAGAGTGTGTGGAAGAGAAGTGCCGTTTACAAAAACATCAGATCTTGTGAGACTTACTCACTATTGTGAGAACAGCACGGGAAAACCCACCTCCATGATTCTATTACCTCCTGCTGGGACCCTCCTACCACATGTAGGGATTGTGGGAGCTACATTTCGAGATGAGAGTTGGGTGGGGACACAGTGAAACCATATCAGTTATACACTATTTATTTATCTCTCTAATTTACATACAACCTACTTTCTTTCTGTATTATGGTGCTTTCTGTATTATGGTGCTGTATTATGGTATGAAAGTAGGTTACATACAACTTACTTTCTGTATTATGGTGCTTTTTTCATTCCTTTATGCAAAAGTCATTTTAATATGCAGCTTCTGCCTTGTACCAGGAATTCCTGAGGAGTAGTGGTCATGCCTTAATTATCTCTGTAGATTCCAAAGCAACATGATTCCACAGAAAAATATTTTTAAAATGAAAGTATCCATGCTTACCACAAATCAGTCTGAAATATTTATTCTTAAGAAAAGCTGACAGCTATAACATTAGTAGAACTAATTTATTTAAAAATTGGGCTAGTAAGAGGAAGGTGGGATGTTGTATGTTTCAGGTTTCTCTCTTCACATCCATATGAACCTTGTTAATACTAAACATTTTCAAGGAGATTTAAGGAATATAGGTCTCTAATTTTTCAATTAGACAATTTCCTTGAAAATTTATCTATCATTTTCTTTCATATTCAAGGATGGCATTTTATTCCATTCTATAATTTGATGTTTTCTGCATAATATTGGACTCATTTCATGTATGATATTTATTTCATTGAACTTGCTAACAATTTGTATTTTTATTGTGAACTATGTTTCTCATTTATTTAGCAAGTATTTGCAAAGCAAATACTAGATGGCAGGAACTGTGCCTCTATTATTCAGAGAACTTCAAACAGAATATTTGGTGTTGTATGGGAAAATATGATTAATTAAGCTGTTTATACAACTTTAAATGTTAGTAAGATGCTGAAAAAACAAAAGTCATTGTAATTTACACAAGTTATTTGTTTCTCTTCACATGAAAGCTGCTGCTATGCCTTCCTTGGCACATGTTATTTACCCTATGTATCAGTCTGCAGCCACATTGAGCAAGAAGTCACATAGTGATCAAAACAGGGAAAGCTTAATATATGAAACTATTCATTATAACTGGATGGGAATAACAATATATGAGCTAGTAAGAAATAAAGATGCCTGAACATAATAATACGGCAATAGCAGAGATAATATAATGTCCTAGGACATGTTACTGTATGACATAGCCACTGCACTAGGCTGAGCATTGAAGGAAGACCCTCTGCCACAACCTCCCCCAAACAAGGATGTGATCCAGATCTTGTTGGAGACAGCAAGGCTGTAGCCCACACAATGGAAGGAAAGTCACTGTGACGCTGCTCTGGCAGAAATCTCTGGAAGTATACTCTCTGAAACTTACAGAAAATCACCCTTCCTGGGTGCCAGAGAAAGTTGTTCACAGAAAAAAAAATCTCATCAGAGACCACTCGGCTACAAAACTACCTGAACAAGGATCCTGGAGAACTCGATGGCAGGTGGGTAGTGCTGGCTACCCTGCTGTAGTCAGGCACTGGAGAAGTGGCAAGAGCTTCTTAGGGCTTAAAGGCTGGAATTTTTGATCACCTCACAGGAGCCCAGTGCTAGGGAAACTAGGAGCCTGCAAAAGTATCCTAGTACAAGAAGCAAACCCTTTCCTTTTGCAATCTCTCTTCAGCATTCCATTAAGAAAGCTTAACATTGTGTCAGTTGAAAAAAATGAAAATACTTAAAAGGAACCAGCCAATTTTCAAAGAACAGGAAAAGAAATGTGAATTTGGAACTAAGAGGCAATATATTGGTAACCAGCACACCCTATTACCCAAAGTTGCAACTTCACCTAAATCATTGTGATCTTTTTCAAGACGACAGAATGGAAGAAAGCACAAAAATAAGGTTAACCCTTTCTTTAATTATAAATCCTGGAATTCACATATAACCCTTCTGTTTTTGTCCCATTGGTCAAAACTAGTCACATGTCCACACTTAAAAGCAGGTTGGAACAGTTAGTTTAGTTTTAAGCAGTGCAGCTAAAATTATTAACTTAAATATTAAGGAAGTAGTTAGTAATCCATATTAATGAAAACTATCAGCTTCCGCCACATTTGAATTTTTATTTTTCATCTGGATTTGGTTTGTGTTATATGAGATAAATACAGTTAATTACTCATCACATAATAATCAGTATATTTGTTGATCTATTATAGGAGTCATCTCTTTTCTTCACCAATAGTGATCTATTCTTTGCCCTATTTTTCCCAGCTTATAGTTTGCACCTTCACTCAGATATCACAGTTCATTGCCCTAACTCCCTGACACTTAGAAAAGCTGCTGATATCCACTTAGCAACGGTATATGGCAAGTGATTCCTGTTTTCTCAACTATTACTGCAAACAGGCACTTCTTAAAAATTCAGACATATTAGTGACTTAAATATAATGATGTTGACTGAAAAAATCTTATGAAATTGGAATGTCAGTGGAAGATTCAGTGATATATAATGTAATGAACATCTGACTTAAAAGTAGGAGACAATAGAATTGTTTACAAGTACAGAGATAGCACTGACATCAAAAGACTTCAGATCCATTTGGGATATTTCACATTGTACTGAATTGACTTTGTAATAGTCTTCATATTCAATTCTAACCAAATATTGAGGCTTCACAATGGGCCCAAACAGTGTTTTTGATGTAAGATACACATCAACAGGAAAAACAAACAAACAGAAAACAACAAAAAAGTTCCTTCTTTCACAGAGCTTATATTGCAGTGGGCTTGAGTGGTACTGCAGAAAAATTAAACAAACATATTGGATGCCACTAAAAAGAACAAGAATAATGAACTTCAAAATAGCACAAAGAGGAGAGGTTTTGTATTTACATTGGAAGACTAAGGTGATACATGTGCAGAGATAGACGAAATGACTGAGCAAGCCATGTGGCTATCTGGAGAAAAAGGATTCCAGAAAAATTATGGAGCATTTACAAATGCAGTGAAGTGTATTTAAGGACCAAGAAGAAAGCCTGTGTTGGTGGAGAAATAAGTTATGAGGAATATAGTAGAAGATGCTGTCAAGAAGACGGCAGAAACCGCATCATAGAGTCTTATTAGCCATGGTAAGAATGGACATTTCTGACACACGTAAAAGACATACAGTAGCAAGAATTACTCTCAATTTACAACTACCTTTCTGATTGTTTAAAACTTATCCTCTCTTAAATATCTGCCTTTTGTGCTTATAAACTCAGATAACTATTTTAGAAAACAGGGCTGGATTAACAAGGGCAATTGGGTTGGCTATCAAATCAGAAAGGGCTGTCTATATCCTGGATCTCCAAGCTGCTTTCTGAAAATATCTTTCGAATAAGTGGTACTCTTATACAGTACCTGACTGGTAAGCTATACTAAATTCAAATATTTAGGTGAAATAATTATTTTGTTCATTTAATCTGAAAATCTTATATTTAATATGAAGTAATTATTAAAACACCCATGCACAGTGTAATTAAATTATTTCATGGACACTCCCTTTCTCAGCTGGCTGTAGATCATATTTTTCATGCATCTTTAGATGAGGTTTGAAATGTAAACTTTGTTACGTTTTAGTCAGATAAGGTTAAAAGTGAGAGATAATAAAGTGCTATACATTTAGCTATATACCGTGTACGAAATATAGAAATTTCATTAAAAAAGGGACAATCTGGAGATAACATTAGACCTAAAAGGAAACTGCATAATGTATGAAGATGGTGTAAGTCTGCACTACTGAACTTTACAAAATTGACTTTCAATAAGAAAAAAGTCATCTGTATAAAAAGAAATTTATAAATTTTTGTTGCATTTTGTATTATTGTAATTTTACTATATACACATTAAAATATATTTTATCTGAAATAATACTTTTTTTCTGAAAGTGCTGATTTCTAATTCTCAAAATGTCATATTATCAAAATGTAAGTCTAAAAACCTACAAAAGCAAATGTATGAGCCTAAAAACATACAAAAATGAAAAGCTAAGCTTCAGAAAAAAAAATGCTATCCAACCTACTTCTATTATTCCCAATACTGTTTTTGAAAAGAAATAACTGTTCTCACAAACCAGCAAAACGTGGGACTAGAATGCACTGCTTTGAATTATGCCCCGTGTTGATAATGCCTTGTAGTCTTGTTTATTGTTATGTTTATAGATCTCCACACTCAAGCTTTTTTGGGGGCATTTTCCAGTCTTCCTGGCAGCTCCAAGCCACTTTTAGAGAGGGGATAATTTGATACTGCAATTCTGTCCTTTAGGGGGATCTATTTCTCCATTTTAGATTATCAACCATCACCTTTTATCACTAAGGCATACTTACAAGGTGATAATATTTTTCTTAGTTTTGATCTATTCCTAAGTGTCAGGATATAACCCCTTATTTTGTAGCTGAAGCTTTTGGGATCCTAGGGGAAAAAAAGGGCTAGGTTCATGACAATCATCCCATTTTCCTCATTTACTCACCCAGTTTATAATAATCTCTTTATATCCAAGTTATATTTAAAATATCTGCTTTATCACTGTATCTCCAATGTCAAAATAGTTTCTCACACATAGTGACAGTCTAGTAATGTATTTTTGCATTAATTTTTATCATATTGTGTTCAAATGGGATATTTTATTATTCTCATGACATTTATTCCCTTAATATAACATTATGGTTTTCCCAATTGCAATAAATTTTCATTATGAACATTGACCATACCTTATTATGAGAGGAGAGGGGAAGTGGGTCAGTGGGATAAGGGGGGCAACAACACTAGTAGACATAATGAATTACCTGCAACTTTGATCCCAAGAGAGAGACAAAGAAAGAGACAGAGAGAGAGAGAGAGAGAAAGTGAAAGAGAGCTATAGCAACTAATGCTATTCAGCATTTTTCCAAAAGCACTGAAAAAATCTAGCTTCACCAGATAGAATTTTGACTGTATATATATATATGCATTGCTTCTCTTTTCTTTCTACCTCTTAGTATCTGGTTTCCTGAGGATGTTTGCCCATAGGTATTTCTCTTCTCCCACTCCTTCCTTTGAATTTTGTACACTATGGTTTTATCTGACAGTCATTTCTAAATGTCTATTTCTATGGTTAATTTTCTTCTATCCTTCAGGTTCATTTTTCTAACATCTTTCAACTAGATATTTCTAAATGCCTATTCTATAGATTTTAAGAAAAATCTATTAGAAGCTAACATTATGTCTGTGGTCCACAAAATTTATCTTTTATTGGTGTTTTATGACCAGAATGCGCAGTTACATTCTCTAACAGAGAGTATAATGGATTTAAAGGAGTGTCATTCTGTTTAAATTAGTGATGTCCTCCCCAGCTCTACTGTCCTCCACTCCACTATTTCCTGACCCTGATGGTACCCTCAGAGTTCCTCTAGTGCCTAGAATATCATCTAATGTGAATGGGTGTTGCTTGTTGAATCTTGGGTTATGTATCTAAGGCCTAGGCATGGAATCACTGAATGCAGGAGGATCTTCTCCACTCTGAACTAGAGCTTACATCCCTATAAGAAAACGGAGTAAAAATAAACAGATAATTAAACTGATTTCATTTTTAAATGGGGAGTTTTACATAAAGATCATGAATACTTAAAGAGATAATTTAAATCACAAATTTGAGCCACTGATAAGTATTTAAAGTACAAAAGGCTGATTTAAGCAATCAAGAAACACTCTATAACTTACACCAAAAAAATTATCATTCTATTAGGTATCTGTGTTGAAAAGTTATTATTATTTATTTTACCTTATGTCAACATATGGAGCAGTTCTTAAGTGACTGAAAATTGGTCGTCCAAGGTCAACACATACCCTATTAGCCATTCAACAGTTTTCTTTACTAATGCCTGAGTAATCCTCAAGAATTGAAGTAAATGCCAGACAATTTACCATTAAATATTCTGAGATACTATCATTTGTTTTCACAGAAAATAAATGGTGAAACATCAAATACATCCACATAATAGTCACTGTGAGTGTCATAAGTATAAATATATATTTTTAATAAAGCATTGGTACATTTATTTATATAGTAAGCAAATATAGAAGGAAACTCAGATAAGGAAAATTAGATAGATGCATGTGTCACCCATGGCATTTACTACAAAAACTTGGGTAAAAATCTCTCCTAAGAAGCTTTTATTGGCCAATAGAAGCATTTTAAATATCTAGTAATGCCTATAGAAATTTACCATGAATCAATGCATAGTTAGGCTGCTCACATGTTGTTTAACAAAGTGTCTGTCTGAGCAAAGCTGTGACTTCAATGCATCTGGAAAGTGGGGTTGTGAAGTACATTTTTTCACAAATATGTACTTAAATGAGTTGCATACATAGGAACATTTTTAGTCCAAGTTAATTTTCTTGGACTACAAGAGGGAGATGCAGTGAATCTACAAGTGCCCCCTCCATAGCTTCTGTGTGTTTTTGCTTCTAACATCATACACCTGAGGAACATTATAAATACTGGACCCATTTTGCTCATATCCTCAGAAGTTCACATCACACGTACACAACTCTTAGCCAATGACAGACAGCTGCAGGGATGTGAAAACTCCCCTTGTTTAGCCTTAGCAGGGAAAAACACTGAGGCAGAATTTATACCCTAGAGCTCCTCTGTGGAACCATGATGAGGGTGGCTAAAATTGAACACTTGCTTGGTTTCTTCCTCTTCCTTCTCTTGTTTCCCTGATATTTTTATAATTATCGGTTTAGAACACTTGCCTGATAAATCTTTTACATGCTAATCTTCATTTCAAGAATATCTTCTGATATGTATGTGAGTATACATTTATTTTAGGGCAGACGCAACTGATGTGCAAGAAAATGGAGAGAATCCTAGAGAGCATGGGATGTTAACTCTCCCTACTTACGCTGTTGGACTGATTTGGAACCCAAAAAGACTTCAGCTTCTGGAAGAAGGCACTAATTTATGAGCTACTTTTTCATTCAGAGTAATGTCCATGGTGTTTTCAGAATAAGATGGCAAATTATAGGACAAGGTTTAGGGAGAGGAGCATTTTCCACATTCTTGTGAAAAATTCAGTAATGCTTGGGCACCTCAAGTACTGTTGGCTTTAAAGCAACTGGGGAGAATAACCTCACTGGCATTGACTAGAGAGTTTTGGCAGTAGAGGCAGTGATGAGGCACCAGGAAGAGGAGGAAACATGGAAAAACGTGTGCGGACTTGTTTCTGAGCACATGAGACACCACCTCAGGGAGATTCCATAAAGAACTGTGGGAGCTTATGGAAGAACCATGGAGAATATGAATCTTATTGTCACTGAACTGTGATACATTCAGGTTATATTCATGAACTGTATATTTCTGAGAGACCTTGTATTTCTTTTCTAACTCAGTAATGCCAAGTATGTTGAGTGAAAAGGTGATAAAACTAATAGCTCACACTGCACCTGGTTTCTCAAAGCACTTAATTCTTGAATCTATTAGCAAATCTCCTGTGTATGTGGGTTTCACATCATTTTCACCATTATTTAGGAGATAAAATGAGACTGAGACATGTTTAAATTTATATAGCTGTTACATAGCAGGAAATGTGTTTAAGCCCATGTCATTTAATTTCAAATCTCGTTCTATAGTTTCATAACACTGTACTATGAACAGTTTAAGCTCTTCAAAGAAAAGTGAAAAATGTGTCATATCTCTTATGTACCCTCACATAGAACTACTTTTAACTGTATACCTTTTCACCATACCATAAATGTCAATCTTCAAATGTAATTGCATATGTAGAATTTCCAAAACAAGTTACAGCTGTAATCCCAGCACTTGGGAGGCCGAGGCGGGCAGATCACCTGAGGTCAGGAGTTCGAGACCAGCCTGACCAACATGGAGAAACCCTGTCTCTACTAACAATACAAAAAATTAGCTGGGTGTGGCAGCCCATGCCTGTAATCCCAGCTGTTTGGGAGGCTGAGTCAGGGGAATCACTTGAACTTGGGAGGCGGAGGTTGCGGTGAGCTCAAATCACACCATCGCACTCCAGCCTGGGCAATGACAACAGTACTCCATCTCAAAAAAAAAAAGAAAAGTTACAGCTGCTAGTCTGGCAGAAAATAAGCCAATGGAAACTAAGAAATAGACAGAATTTAATTAAATCAACCTATCCAGATAAGTGTCCTTTGAAACTAATAAGAATACAGTATATCTAGGGATTTTCCACTTGGCTTGGATGACTTGGAGGTCTGGATTTCTTCCCATATGATTTGATTTAAACTTATTTTGTGTGAGTCATTTGGTTGGATAATAGGCACATTAAAAATTCTAGTTGTCTTTAAACTGACTTATTTTCTTCTATTGTATTTTCAGTAGTAGTCAAATTTTGGATACAATAATTTCAAAGATCTTGGAATTCTGTGTGTATGTGGACATGCATGCATTCTTCTGTGACAAATGATAAATTCAAGGTTCAGAGGGAGAAAGTATTGTTAACAAAAAATTATCATAAATAAGATTCATAAGAAATTATTATCTTGATATGGATTCTCCTTGAAATAGCAATACCAAAGTGCTTTGCTTCTAACCTTATTTAGTTACTCATAGTATGTGTTTCTTACATCTATAAAATGGGCATGAGAACAAATTGCTATGAAGAAGTCTGATTTGAGGATCTAATTATATCTTATATGTGAATCCACCTTTTAATAGCAATTTATCGTTCCATAGCTTAAAAATGAAATTTTCCGATGCATACCTAAGACAAAGGGGAAAAACTATGAGCATCTATATTAAAGCACTACAGAAGAAAAACTCAAGAAATGATTGTGCTCCTACAAGGCCACTAACTTATTGTATTATTTTGAACAATTCACTCAATATTTGTAAACATCAGTTTGTTCATAAGTAATATGAATTGCAAACATGTGGTACCTAAAACTTAACATCATAAATCTCACAACAGCCTGATGAGGCAGGCTCTATTAATAGCATAGTTTTATGGATTAAAAAAGAACTTAGACACAGAAAAGTAAAAGAACTTACAAGTGATGTTCAGATGTTTAGTGGTGGAGCTACAAATTGAACCAAATCAATGTGCTTAGTCATTATGCTATGCCACGTCTTTACTTCAAGATATGAGAACTGGATTAGATGACTTACTAAATCCTTTCAAAATATAAAGTGCTATAATTTGATAAAGCATATAATCCTCTCCTAATTTAAGACCCTTCATACAGTTTCTGAAATACCTAAATATGTGTTCAGTCTTTAGTTACAATGTGCATTCTTTGTCCGCTAAAAAAAGTGGAAAGTATTTAAGTAAGAAGTATCTTCTAATCAAGCAGCTTCTCCTTCTTGTGACAATGTCCAGCATTCAATGATATCAGATCAGTCTTCTAAACTTAGATAAGCTCTTTGCTTTGTATTTTACAATTTGTATTACATGATACAATTTATTTATAGTTAAGAATTGAGACAGTTTGAGCTCATGTTTCTCAAATGTACCCTAACCCTAATGCAATCACTATTTTAGTAAGTGGGAACTGGCTATCAATCTTTCATTTATTCATCCATGCACCTGTTTGTCCAGAAAATTTACAAAGACTATTCTTATTTAAGTGCTAGGTATCAAAAGATGAATAAATCGTGATGTACTTTCTCTGAAAAGCTCATGTTTTAGCTTGATACAAAGGGATAAGTTAATCAACTTGAGTAAATTCTGGATGGAAACATGTACAAAGCACAATAAATGTAGAGTGAAGGGATAGATTTTGTACTAGGGGTGAAGTGGTGGAGAGTAGTTGTAGAAAACACACCTGAAAAGGACCATGACAGATAAGCACCAGTGTTTAACAGAGGTCAAAGAAATCAGGTTTTATTCTGGGGATGGGAGGCCCAGTGAAGTAACCCAGGATTAAGAAAGGAAGTCAGCAAAGCATCATAAAGGATGTATCAGAAAGGGGAAAACGTGGGGGCAGGGCAGCCATGTGGAAAACATTGCAGCAGGTCAGGCAGGAGATGATGATGCCCTAAATGATGATGAGTATCAGGGGGAGAAGAGAATTAAGTTGATCATACATCACACATTCTTTTCTTGCGTTAGAACTCAATTCCCAAGTGACCATTTGAGAATAAACAAAGTATTTCAACAAGACAGCTTATGTATACTAAGAATTTTTATTGTAATATTTTTTAACTTGATTTCATACTATTTTAAATAAGAGTTCAATTACTTTTGGCAAATACTTAAATTCTCTGAATTCAAATACTTCTGGGTATTTTGGACTAAATTATGCAAAATACTTTATGGTTTGGCTATTCCGTGGTTCTAGGGATTCATAGATGTGTAACTATGAAAACAAATCTATGTGACAAATCCTAAATGAGTTTCAATTCAAAAAATATTTACTAGGTGTTCTGTGAGTGGATTGAATTTCAGGTAGTATACACGTGGTTTCTACAATTTAGATGGACACACACACACACACACACACACACACACAGGAACAGAGACAGAGACAGGGAAAGACTAACAAAAGAGAGAAATAATCAGAATGAAAGTTGCAGTAAGCCTGATAAACAAAAGTTGTAGGAGATCAAAGAGATATATTATATCCCAATATAAGTAGCAGTGAGTACGTGCTAAGAGACATTCTACCACACTGCGATAGACATTAAGTTAAGCAACCACACTGAGCTGACCTGTTTTACAAAATAGGGGTAAATGAAATATCTCTGCTGTTTATCAAATTGTGCAGATTTGGTCACCATTGTGCATTGCTTATGATTAATTAGTTTGCCATTCCCCAGACAATAAGTAAATAAATAAATGACTAAATGCACTCAATATTAAATAGGGTCAGTGTATTTTCATTACATCTTCAGTTTTTCCTGTTACATAATTTTTGTGCTAATGAAGGAAAAGGTGAATGAAAGAAAGAAATGCCAATTCTTTGTAGAATAAAAACAATTTTCTTATCATACAAAGTAGTGAACTTGGGATGATAAAAATATAAAACTAAATTATTTTCTGGATTCTTTTGTTAGATGTGGTAGAAATCTTAACCTTCAGTTAGCCTTTCCATTGCAGCTCTGTTAGGCCCTTTTTGGAGAAGGGAAGAGTAAAGAATTCATTCAAGAGTGAAGAGTTCTCTGATGACACCTATGTACAAAAGGGCTATGGGTTTGGATCTAAGAATAGGACAAAGTCATAAGGTCCCACGGCACTTGCCTGGAGGTTGATTAATCGGTATTAGTACTCATCTTCCCAACTATATTTTTACTTGCTACCAATAGGCTGAGCAGATGGTAAGGACCAGAAAGCTGGCACATCTTGAAAAATAATCAGATCTCATCAACTCAATTCGTTTTGGAAACTACATTAGAAATTCATTGCTGACTTAAGGAGAAACAGCTTCCTATTAATGTTTGTTCTGGGAACAAGCTTCCTACTGAAAACAATTTTTCTCTGGTTAATCACCAGCATCCTCTGCCACCCACCCCCCACCCCACAATCTACCCCACTGCACAACACACAAACTCCTTGTTTCCATTATCCAGTGAAATGCATGAATATTTTTTCCTCTAAATAAAAATATTTAATGAGCTAGGATAGACTATGGCTAGGAGAAGCCACCCAAAACTGATTCCTTTCACTTTGGCTCACTCCAATGACTTAGAACAATCTATTGTCCCTTTAAAGAAACTCATACACATAGACACAGAAGAAAAAATAAATCCCAAATCAGTGAAGAAGAATAAAGAAAAAACATACGGTATGTTCTACAAAGGAGCCAAATAGTCTCCTGCCAGCAAACCTGAGATGATTAATTGCCTGCTCCACAGAAGTTGGAAAGTTTTAAAACAAGAAAAGAAAAAATAGCGTGAGAAAAAAAATTGTAAATGTTAAACAATTTAGCTTTCTCTCAAATTATTTGATAATAAATTAAGAAAAAAAAGAGAACATTGAAGTTAAATCCAATAATGCCTTTCTGGTAGCAGGCACAGATCCAGTCATAAGATTACCAGAACTCCCTCTTAAAGATAGCTAATATCATTATATTACTTAGCACAAAGGTGCAAAGATACTAAAGAAAATTAAGGCAATACCAAAATTTTAACTATGTATAAAAAATACAAAGATTGGCCGGACACAGTGGCTCATGCCTGTAATCCCAGCACTTTGGGAGGCCGAGGTGGGCAGATCACGAGGTCAAGAGATTGAGACCCTCCTGGCCAACATGGTGAAGCCTCATCTCTACTAAAAATACAAAAACTAGCTGGATGTGGTGGCAGGAGCCTATAGTCCCAGCTACTCAGGAGGAGAGAATCGATTGAACCTGGGAGGCAGAGGTTGCAATGAGTCGAGATCGCACCACTACACTCCAGCCTGGGCAACAGAGCAAGACTCCGTCTCAAAAAAAAAAAAAAACAACGGCATATTTTGGCTTCAAGTTAAGTAATTTTTGTTTTTGTTCTTTTGTTTTAGAGAGCAGTCTTTCATTTATTCATTTGTATTAATATAATAAATATATATGAATATATGTGTATATTATATATAGGTATGTATATATGCATATGTATATGTCAATTTTTTGAAAACCTTGATATGTTAGGCAGTATTGTAGGAACCGAGAGAAAAAAGTGAACAAAAATGAACTAAAATCCCAGCTTTTGTAGGGCTTACTTTTTATTGAAATAACAGATATTAAACATCAACTTTAAATAAACTAGACAATATTATAAGGTGACCACTACCTTGGAGAAAAATAAGGCAAAGATGAGGGATAGGAAGTGTTGGGATAGGATGGTTTTAACTTAATATTGGGTGGTTAGGGGAGGCTTTGTTGAAAAGAGACCTTTGAGCCAGGATCCAAAGGAGTTAAGGGAGAGAGCTACTTGAGGAAGAGGAAACGGTAGATAAGAAGGCAGCATGTGCCTAGCATTTTTGAGTTATAACAGAACCTCTAGGTTACAGAGAGCAAGTGGAGAGTCACAGGAGATAAAGGAAAACAGATAAATGAGGCCAGATGATGCAATGCTCCGTAGGTAATAGTAAGTGAAGTGACATGGTAAGACCTCGGAAAGTTTTGAGCTGAAAAATGACATATTCTGATATGTCATATATATATATATATATATATATATATATGTCTATATATATGGTGTTTTTTTTTTTTTTTTTTGAGACACAGTCTCACTCTGTCACCTGGGCTGGAGTGCAGTGGTGCAATCTCCACTCATTGCAACCTCCACCTCCCAGGTTCAAGCAATTCTCTGCCTCAGCCTCCCGAGTAGCTGGGGTTACAGGCGCCCACCACCACACCCAGCTAATTTTTTTCGTATTTGTAGTAAAGACAAGGTTTCACCATATTGGCCAGGCTGGTCTTGAACTCCTGACCTCATGATCCACCCTCCTCGGCCTCCCAAACTGCTGGGATTACAGGCATGAGCCACCGCAAGCACCCGGCCCTGAGTTATATTTTATGAGGGTATTTCAGGCTTCTTCCCATGAAAATAAATTGATGTAGGCAAAAAGCTGAGGCAGGAAGGCTATTGAAATAATCTAGGCTTCAAATATAAATTGTGGTGTTGTAGAAAATGTGGGCATTGATAACACCTGACAATCTTTGGTTATGAAGTGGTCATCCAGGTCCTGCTTCATTTTTTTCCTTTTTTTTTTTTTAATAGGTAATCACCAACATTGAAATACTTGTTTAAAAACTCTTCGAATCTTGAAAATAAGTTCAAAGACCTCTAACAGAAGTGAGAAGTGAATAGTTCTGTTGCATACATTTAATTTTGCAGTTACATTTTTTCGTTGCTTTTAAATAAAAACACTCAAAAAGCCTGAAAAATCACCCCATCTCAGTCATGCATGGCCATCACCTAAGAGAGTGCCAGAAATGTAGAATCTGATGCTCCACCCAAGACACCCCCAATTTGTATGCATGTTGAAGTTGGAGCCGTACAGCTCTATTCCATATTAAATTTATAGACGAAAAAATGGACTTCAGATAGCAACAGAACAAAGACTCCCTAGATTCTTTACGTTCATTTGTGTCTCTGGTTGTTTTAAATAAGTTTTTCCCTCTCTTTGTAACAAGGTAATAACCATTCAGAGGCAAATTTCTTATCACAGAAAGGTGTAATATTGTAAAATTTCTTGTAAAAGGGAGATGGGGGCTTGACTTTGCTCATTGCTGTGTCTGAAGCAACTAGAATAGTGCCTTGACCAAAGTGGGTATTTGCCAATTTTGAATAAATTAACATACAGATTTGTATGCATACCTCTCATTCTTACTGAAAATGCAAACAAGCCAAACACAAGAATAGACAAATAAATGTAAATCTAAAATATAATTAATCAAAACAGGCATCTGCTTGCTTTTGAAGGTTTTGTAAGAAAGGGGTGGCAATGTAAGGGTAAGACCAGATTAAATGAGCAAAATAGAATTATACTACATAAAGTCCAGCTTCTTTCTTCATTAAAAAAATTATCTAGAAAAGATTATTTATTTTCTCAGTAATCTAATTTCTATTGGATCTGAGGCCACAATTAGCAGTAAAGATAAGAACATAGGTATAATCATTGGTAAGGTGGTAAGACTTTTTCCTACTTTCAATTTGAAAAGTCATGCAATTTCTGTGTCACTATTCATCTAGCTAACATTTATTATGCTCTTATTATCAACCTCTTCTATTAAATTATTTTATCCTATATTTGGCTGGTTCTTACTAGTGATATTTAACTTGTAACTATAATAAGTAGGAGGCAGGAAGGAGGGAGAGAGAGAAAAAAAGAGTAAGGGAAAGGTTCTTGCCTTTACCTTATCAGGTAGAAATACAGTTCTTTATGCTAGGTTTGTAGTACTGAGCAATACTCTATTAAACGTAAGGAGGAAGGAAAAGGAAGATTGCTTTTAAAATTAATTCAAAATGAATCATAGCTCTAAAGCTCTGTAGGAAGATGCAAAAGAAAATCTACATATCTTCTGGATAGGCAAATATTTCTTAGAGTATACACCATAAAAGATAGATGACATATTATAAAAGTTTGATTAATTAAAATTTATCAAAATTAAGAAGTATGCTGACTAAAAGATATGATAAGAAAATAAAAAGGCAAGGCACAGACTGGATCTACATTGACATGGAAATCACATAGCTTTTCAAATTGAAGTTATGAAAAAACCTTAATATTCTATCTAATGATTATACCAATGTGCTTATCTTTATGGAAAAAGAAACTTTAGAGTTTATAGAGTCTATAGTCTATTTTGCCCAATTAATCTGGTCTTATCCTTATATTACCAAACCTTTCTTATAAACCTTTTAAGAACAAGCAAATTGACACGATGTATTTCTGACAGATAACTTATATTCAGATTACATAAATAATAAAAGTTTTGAACAGATGTTTTCTTATTTTTTTTTTTTTTTTTGAGATGGAGTCTCGCTCTGTCACCCAGGCTGGAGTGCAGTGGCGCAATCTCGGCTCACTGCAAGCTCCGCCTCCCGGGTTCACGCCATTCTCCTGCCTCAGCCTCTCCGAGTAGCTGGGACTACAGGTGCCCGCCACCACGCCCGGCTAATTTTTTTTTTTTTGTATTTTTAGTAGAGACGGGGTTTCACCGTGGTCTCGATCTCCTGACCTCGTGATCCGCCCGCCTCGGCCTCCCAAAGTGCTGGGATTACAAGCTTGAGCCACCGCGCCCGGCCTGAACAGATGTTTTCTAATAGATGATAGACAGATGGCCAAGAAATATGCAAAGATTCTCAACTAAATAAATAGCAAGAAATTTCAAGGTAAAATCACAATGAGCTACTATTTTACATTCACTACAATAGTTAAAATTAAAAAGATGGGCAACACCAAGTATTAGAAAACATTTTATCAGTTTCTCATAAGGTTATACCTACACTTATCGTGACTCAGCAATTCTTCTGCTATGCATTTACCCAAGAAATATGAAAATCTATGTCTACACAAAGACTTGCACACCAATTCATGGTACTTTTATTTAGAATAGCCAAAAACTACAAGTAATCTGTGCCATTTGTCAGTTTATTACCTCTCAACTATGAATACACTGTTCATTCACTTCTCGGTGAAAATAGAGCTGTGTGCTTTAAATATTTCTCTTTTGAATAATAATACAATATTAAAGTTTATCATAGAAGATGCCAGAAGAAAGTGCAAGGTGAAAGGACACTTCTTGATTTCAGCATGCCCCTCTTACCAAGCTCCTTCTACTTGCAGTTTCACTAGTGATGGGCACACGGAGAGTCTAGCTTTTCCAGTGTCCAGCCTCTGCTGCATATATTTCCCCCAGTGCCCAGCCCGCAGAGTTAAGGGCTTCTCCAGACATGACTTCTTATAATGACTGACAGCCATCAGGGACCCAAATCTCCCACCATACCTCTTACCTGGGTTGGTGGACTGATATCAATAGAGTACCTCCCCAATGAACATCTTCACCTATACCCCATCAGTAGGTTTGTAGTGAGTTCCAAACGTAGCATCTTTCTTGGCATAGCTTCTCTCAGCACCAGAGAGGGTATATTTTCAGCAAGTTCCATTGGTACCTCACTGTCTTCTCTATCATTCAGTGAACCACATCTATTTCTTCTCCAGTAAAGTCTGGATCTCAACTTTTGATGAAAAAATTCCTCTTCCTTGGGTACTCCATTATTTTGGGATAGTATGATTTTTCCACTGTTTTTGGTTCTTATATTCATTTGAGGTCTCTCTACTTCTTGCTAGCCAATCACATGTTAGTTCTATTTTTTGTTATAGTTAATATTTTTTCATACTAAAACTTACTCTGTTTAAATTACTGTTTTTTTTTCCTAGTTTGACCCTGACTGAAAACAACTAAATTTTCTACCAATTTAACAAGTGAATAGGCAAATACATAATGGTATGTATCTAAAAGTGACTACTACTCAACCATAAAAAAAGAACAATGAGGTAACATGCAACAATCTGAAAAATATCTCAAAAACATATTGAATGAAAGAAACCAAACACAAAAGAATTCTTACCATAAAATTCCATTTCTATAACATTTTAGAATAGGCAAAGCTAATACATAGGGAGAGAAAGCAGGTCCATGGTTGCTTGAGGCCATATATAAGGGTAGGGGGAATTAACTGTAAAAGAGCACAAGGTTACTGTTTAGGGTGATTAAAATAATGTATTTTTTATTATGTTGGTAGTTGCATGAGCATATGCATTTGTCAAAAGTCATCAAATTGAAGCAGGTGCATTTTATTTTCTCTAAATTATACCTCAATAATTTGTTTAAAAATTAAAACAAAAATCATTATTGCACTAGTAAATATTCACTTACAGTGTTATATTAAGTATGATTGAAAGTCATGGTGATTGACTCTTCTACATCCATTTTGCCCCAGATAATTAGACTAAGGTCTTTGCATTTTGCCATCGATTTGTTAGAGAATGGGCATATGATGCAGGACTGGTCAATGAATCATGAGTTGAATTATTCCAGAAGAGAGAGTTTATGGAGAGAGTTTTCTAGCTCCTGAAAAAGTGATAGAAGAAACATAATCTTTCTTTTCTATGTTCTCATGTCTGGAAATGGATTCTGTGAATGGCTATAAACATCTGGTGGGATAAACAACCACAAATCTAACTCTCAGACAGCTAGAAGTATGTATTGCTCATGCAAATGGGGCAATTGGCAAGGCAGCTCTGTTAATGTTGGCTAGACTTAGTTATATATCTGAGGATTGACTGGGCTATTGGTTGATCCAGACATGCCTTGCTTAAGATGTCTGGGGTGACTCCATGTGTCTCTCATCCGCCAGCAGGCTGGCCCAATCATATTCTCAAGGCATAAAAGCGAGTCCTTTTTTAAAAAAAAAATTTATTTTATTAACTTCTGGGATACATGTGCGGTACGTGCAGGTCTTTTACATAGGTAAATGTATGCCATGGTGGTTTACTGCACCTATTAACCCATCACTTAGGTATTAAGCTCTGCATGCGTTAGGTACATGACATATGCTAACAATTTGCCAAAGCAAGTTGCACATCCAAATCAACATCAAGGTGCATATGCATAGAGTCCATCTCTTGATTAAGAAACTGAAATGTAACTTGATAAATGATGTAAAGAAAGGATGAGACAAAAATTTAAGCTTTTATTCCAGTTTATCTGCCAATTTAATTTATGCCTATCTTGTTCTAGATCTGTGCTTGTCTCATGCAAAGCTGATACACATCTATCTCAGTCTCAAAATTTCCATCAAACCTTTCATGCCCTGCTCTAATATCCTTATCATGAATACATCTCTGATCTTCCCAGCAGGAATTAATCTTTCCCTGTCCTTTGTGTCTCCACATTTCTTTCTCCATATCTATAATTCAGCACTCCTTCTTGTACATTATTTTACTTATTTGGGCCTCTTTTCTCCCACCATCTCAACCACTATACATTGCAAAATCTGATAGGTTGCCAAGATATTAAAAAATACTAATAGACATCTAACAGAAGGGAATTCTCTAAATTATTACAGAAAAGAGAAAGAGGGATGACATATGTTTATGATTTCTATCCTTCCTCTCTGATTTTAGAAGTCCTTACGAAAATTTTATTTTCACTAATTTACTTTGAAAGCAGCCTCTCAAATCAAGGGTTACCAACCTATGGTAGTTGCACAAACTCTGTGGAATTTCTAATTTTGTCTCACCTTGATTTCCCAAGGTGCTACTGTGTGACAGTTTGCATTTTCCCTCCTCCCCTTCTATCAGTTTTCCTGGTTTTCCAAGCATCCTTAGCATTGGGATAAACTAAAACTCATTTTCTTGTAATTAAATGCATTCAAAATGTAGTTCACCAAGCATAAAAACTCTCCTAATCTTCTGTCAACAAAAGCCCAATAATGCAATCTGTATGAATGAGTTCTTTTTTTTTTTTTTTGAGACGGAGTGTCGCTCTGTCACCCAGTCTGGAGTGCAGTGGTGCAATCTCGGCTCACTGCAAGCTCCCCCTCCCGGGTTCATACCATTCTCCTGCCTCAGCCTTCCATGCGTAGCTGGGACTACAGGCGCCCGCCACCACGCCTGGCTAATTTTTTTGTATTTTTAGTAGAGATGGGGTTTCACTGTGGTCTCGATCTCCTGACCTCGTGATCCGCCCGCCTCGGCCTCCCAAAGTGCTGGGATTACCAGCGTGAGCCACCTCACCCGGCCCTGAATGAGTTCTTAAGTTTAAACTCCACAGGTCAGGTGAGTGGGCTTCACAATTAGTTTTAAAATCGCTGAAGTAGGAGACATTTTACATACTATTAAAACAGAAAATTCTTTGTGAAAGTGAAATCATGTAAAAGTCTGACTTAAGGACATAAGTCATCATTAATGGCAGTAGGTACTTATGAAGCACCTACTGTGGCTTGGCACTGAGGTAGAGATGATAAGAAAGCTGAAAATGAACATGCATCCAATTAGCCACATATGCTATGTTCAGTGATGAGATGTGGATGAACACTTTACATTATCACAAAGGTGACCATAATCATTAATTTTCGTATCTGTTAGCTTTATTCCTCAACTTCTGAAAGCCACTTGTGATCCTCTGTGAACATACATCTTTCTTTTTTACTGAGAAGATGCCAAAAACGATTGATAACATCCCATTCCATAAAGATGCTCCTTCTTAAATGACATGATCAGAGTGATTCAGGTTATTTAAATGAATTGGTCCCAACCAAGACAAAATATGGATTTT
The DNA here is from genome assembly GCF_009828535.3 of Hylobates moloch. Taxonomy (NCBI): domain Eukaryota; kingdom Metazoa; phylum Chordata; class Mammalia; order Primates; family Hylobatidae; genus Hylobates; species Hylobates moloch. The sequence goes on along the minus strand of NW_026652290.1, from coordinate 72,993,202 downwards.
ACCACTGATAGAATTAAACACAAGTTACTCTGGTTCTAGAATACACTTTTTCTATTACTGTGTGTATTAGTCTGTTCTCACACTACTACAAAGAAGTACCTGAAACTGGGTAATTTGTAAAGAAAATATGTTTAATTCGCTCACCGTTCTGTAGGCTGTACAGAAGAATGTCTGGGGAGGTTTCAGAAAACTTTTGATCATGGCAGAAGGGGAAGCAGGCACATCTTACATGGCCAGAGTAGAAGGAAGAGAGCAAAGGGGAGGTGCTACACACTTTTAAACAACCAGATGTCATGAGAATCCACTCACTGTTATGAGAACAGCAAGGAGCAAATTTGCCCCCCCGTGATGTAATCACCTCCCACTAGGACTCTCCTCCAACATTGGGGATTACAATTCAACATGAGATTTGAGCGGGGACACAAATCCAAACCTTATCACTGTGCATTCTGAGGTTCAATTTAGAGTTTGATTTATTATTATTTTTTAAAGAGACAACTGCTGCCTTTCAAAGGATCATTTTTTTATGTTACAATTTTGGTACAAGAACACAGAGCAGTGGTGTGGATAGATGCTACTATACTGGATTATCCCCAAATTAGAGATGAACAGAGGGACAAGGATTTGCTTGATAAGCCCAAGTTCATACTGGTACACCTGGGAATAAAAGTGAGAGTTTCTAACTTTATGCTCAATGCCCTTTTCAATACAAAAGAGCTCTGGTTACTTTTATCAAAGCAGAACACCTGAGAATCTAATTATGCGCTAAAGGTCTCAGACAGATGTGCTCTTTTCTTATATTTTGAAATTAAATCATCTCTGGATTTCATGGCAAAATATCATTATCAAACACTAATATTGTGTATACAGTGTACATATTTTATTTGTTTTGTGGCTACCTTAGTCTCAACATCTTTAGCGAAGTTCTATTTTCACTGTATTGGCATTTTCACAAATAAATTAGTTAACTCGTGAACCTGAAGAAAATGACTGGATATAGAACCAAAAAACAATTCAGACAGAATAACAAAATGCTAATTGTTTGATTATGGTGATAAATTTATGATAATGATTTTCTATGATCAAGGACAATGCATCTGAAAACTGGCAGTCATAGTTCAGTCTAGTGTTGCTTTTTATTAGGTGTGGCTTGGGCTAAGTTATTAAACCTTCTTTATGTCTTAGTGTACTACTTTATAAAATGATGACAAAAGTAATACCTACCTCATAAGCTTGTAGTAGATTAGATGAGCTAATATATGTAAAGCACTTAGAATCATGTCAAGCATATAAATAAGTACTCAATAATAGTTGGATATTTTCATGGTCCTAGTATGAAAGCCCATAGGAATTAATTATAGTTATTTTTTAAACTACAACTGGGATGTTCTTTTTCCATATATGTTTTACAAGCTGTCCTATGTCTTTTTATCAATATTCTTTTACTCTCAGAATTTATGAAGATAAAAACAGGCTTACAGAAAATTATCCAGCCCTTTTTTAATGAAAGATTGTGAAAAAAAATTCTAGAGGAATAACCATTATTTAATGTTAAATGTCAGAACTTTGAAAATCTAATAAACTCCAAGTTATGGAGAGTAGAGGTGAGTTGTTATAGCTTTACTCTTTAATGTGGGACCTGCAAAAGTGTTTAAAGATAAAGAACAGATGCAGAACTGTGAAAAGTGGTTGATGAGTTAATTAGATTTTCAAGGAGCTAAGAGGTGCTATACACTGTGACCCATATCTAAGGAAATGGAGAATCAACCAAAGGGTTTACAAGTGGTTCATCATAATCAAACCTTCATTTATCTTCTCTAATTGTCCTTTTCATTCTCTTCTTTTCCTTTTCATTCTTATGTAGTCATCTCTCCTTCCCATTCTTTAATCCCCTCTTTTAATTACATTCCTCATTTTTCATTTTATTCCCTTTAATATATTTATCTCATCACCTTCCTTCTATATCATTTTGGTATACTCTAATGTCCTAGAGAATAATAAAAGGTAGGTGTTGTTATTTTTAAATAAGTGCATATTTCTTTTTCTTATTTTTTATAATCTGTATACTACTGCGTATATGTCTCTTACAAATGATTCCATATTTCTATTTGACTCTTGGCTATGTCAAAAGAACCTATAAAACTTTGCCGTAAATAACCTCCCAAAAAGGTAAAGTCTAATTCGCACTTAGGATGAAAGTAATCTTGATTTTACTAGTTTTCTCAGCTTTTCTAATTCCTACTCCCACTTTTATATTAAAGAACTGCCATGATGTTCATTTGGCATTTGCTCTTCCCTTGAAAGCCTAGGAGGTAACGCTTATAAAGTAAATGATAATTTCCTGTTTCTCTGCTACTGTGTGATCCTGTTCCTTGGGGGTCAGTAAAACACATGGTCAAATTGATTTTTTGAGGCCCCCAAATCTAAAGTCTTTGTGATATTTCAGATAATCCTTTGATGCCATTGTGGTTTGTGAATGCTAAATCGTATTTTTGATCTATGCCAGTACTCATGCCTAGTCAGAATGTCATTAACTTTCTCCTTTGCTGAAAACTTTCATAGAAAGCCACATGGAGGTGATACATCAATTTGGAAATAGTTAATTAGCAGCCTGCTACTCTTTGCAGTTCTCTCCAACAAGGTCATACACATTAACAGACATATTTTGTGACACTAAGTCGCTATAAAATTTAGTTTGACAATTTTATTTCAGTATGGATATTGGTCTTTTTCTTAGTATGTTCAAAACAAAAAAAAATGTGTATAAAGATGTCAAATATTCAGCACATTAATAGAAGAGTAAGGTACATGCCTTAGATATCTGAAAAATATACCAAAATGCTCTTTCACTCGTTCTACATTAAAAATACTAACTTGAGGGAAAAAGTCATGTTTTTATAAAAGATGGTTTAAAAAATTAAAATATATGTGATATGGTTTCAGTAATGGCTATGGCATAATATTTAACCCGTAAGTAATGGAATTTTAAACGTAGATGTGTGTGCTTTATTGAAAAATCAAGAAGAATTCTCTCATGCACTTGTCATTAAGGAGTGTATAAAATTGACACAATCAACACAGACAATAACCAGTAGTGATAACAAGCAGTGTTCCATACAATGACATATACAACTATCATTACTGAGAATAATGACAAAAATTATGGTGATACATAGATTCTCAAGAGTCTGAGGAATTTAATATTTTGCCACATACCAGATATCTTACTCTAGTTCTCTTTAATTAACTTAAAACAATCTAACATTTCTCAAATTTTGGTTAGCTTTTTATTATGTTTGTTGACGCAAGAGAGGTACATGAAATGAATTCATGAACATATCTATCAGAGGAAATTACGCTCACATGATGGGAAAAAATATGATGAGCACAAATGAGCGATGAAATGGGGATTATTGCCAACATTCTTGGTGCTGAGACTTTATCATTTTAACAATCAGTTGCTGGTGCCAAGTGAAATAGGTTAGATACAAAAGGAAAATTAGGAAATTGCCCATGTCTTCAATATTCTCAGCATCTATTTGGAGGAAAAATATAGAAATGAGACTACTTCGAAATTGCATGATTTATTAGAGGCAAAATCGGATTACAGAAAAGTGAAGGTGTGACTAGGGTAAGGTAGATGAAAAGATTAATATGAGTGGTGAAACTTTCTAAGCAATAGTAATGTATTGCTAGGTTTCACCTAGATAGAGAAGTAGAATGATTCCATATTAGGGGAAAAGAATGCTAGAGGCAATAAGAAAAAGTGAGAATAACTGTGGTACATTCTGGGTATCTTAAAAGAAGTTCCAGTTTTATCCAAGGGAGATTTTGATACATAGAAGAGAAAGGATGAAATTTGGAATTCAAAAGGCCTCATTTGAATTTTTTTTCTGCTTCTTACCACCTGTATGACTTGAGCAAGTTAATTGATATCATTTAGTCTTCATTTTTCTCATCTGCAAATTAGAAGAACTAGTAAATAATTTAAAAGTATTTATAGGGATTATATGAGGTAACAAATATAAAAGTCCATAACAATATCTGAAAATATAATAGGAAATTCATAAATTTTTCTAATGATCCAAACTTGAATGAGTGGACAAAAACGTCAAAAACTGTGCTTATGTTGTGGTTATAGACTGGGAGATTCAACGTAGTAAAAATGTCAGTGGTCCTCAAATAAATATAAAGGTTTAACATAATTTTCATTACATTCCCAGTAAGCAGATATAGATTATTCTAAAATTTATATAGAAAGGCAAAGAGGCCAAAATAGCTCAAAAAAGAGAAGAAGAAAGTGAGAGATATCAGTGTAACCAATTTCAAGCTTTATTATGTACTACAGTAATCAAGGCTGTGGTAGTGCAAGAGGGACAGACACATTGATCTATTGGAATAAAATAGGTATTCTGGAAATCAGCCCAAAAAATTTGTCACAGAAATATGCCCAACATATTTTTGACAAAGGTTCAAAAGCAATACAGGAGAGGAAGAATAGCATTTTCAACAAAACAGTACTGGAACAATTCAACATCAATAGGTAGAAAACTTAAACTTTTTAAATTTAAAACTTATATTAAGTGTTATGTGTTATACAAAAAATAACTTAAAATGGATCAATGACTGCTGAGGTTTAAATGTGTCCCCCAAAGTTCATGTGTCGGAACTTACTCCCCAATGCAACAGTGTTAGGAGGTAGATCCCAATGGGAGGAACTTTGAGCCAAATAAACCTCTATTGTTTATAAATTGCCCAATTTCAGTTATTTTGTTACAGCAACACAAAATAAACTAAGACAATGACTTGAATGTAAGATACAAATTCATGAAAAATTTAGTTTCAGAATTTGGGATAAACAGGAAGTTAGAATTTATACCAAAAGCATAAAAGGAAACATTGATAAATTTAACTTCATCAAAATTTAAAACTTTAGCTCAGCAACAACCTGGTTAAGAGATAAAAAGACAAGCTATAGATTGAGCCAAATAGTTGCAAACCACATATCCAACAAAGGACTTTTACCTAGAATACCTAAAGGATTCTCAAAACTAAACAGTAACACAAAACAAAACAACAACAAAAAAATTCAATAAGAAAACTTCCAAAAGACTTACACAGATATTTCACAGAAGTGGATACACAGATTTGTATAGGGAGCAAATTAACACATGAAAAGATATTCAACACCATTAGTCAAAAGATAAATTAAAATTAAAACCACAAGAAATTACTACATATCTATTGTAAAGGCTAAACTTTTTTAAAAGTCACAATGCCAAGTCCTTGCAAATATATGGAGAAACTATAATAGATAGTCATAAATTGCTAGTGGGAATATAGCATTGCAGCTATTTTGAAAAATAGTTTCCAATGTGTAAAAAAACACAAAAACAAAAAACACTAAACATGCAGCTAACATGCAACCAAGCAATTACACCACTGGGCATTTATCCTAGACAAAAAGTTACGATCACACAAGAACTTACACATGGAAATTTATGGAAGTTTAATTCATAATACTCCCCACATGGAAACAACTCAGATGTCCTTCAAAGGATAAATGGTCAAAAACAAGCAAGCAAATAAACAAAGGAAAATAACTTAGGTACATCTATATAGTGGAACAGTATGCAACAAAGAAAAGAAGCAAACTATTGATATGTGTACCAATGTAGGTGAGTTTCTAAACAATAATGCTGAGTGAAAAAAACAAATCCAAAAAGGCTACATAATGTATTATTGCATTTACATAACATTCTTGAAGTTACAAATCATAGAAATAGAGAATGGATTAAGTGATTTCCTGGAGTTAAGTACTGGGAATTAAGGGTTGAGGGGTAGGTGGTATGGTGAAAATAAGTTCAGTGTGGCTATAATAGGTCAACAGTCAGGATGCTCCTGGTGATAGAATGTTTTGTATATTGACTGTCAGTATTAATATCGTGATTGTGATACTATAAGCAGAATCTTACCGTATAATTGTTTATAACTGCATGTGAATCTACAACTGTGTTAAAATTTGGAAGTTTAATTTGATTACAAATATATTACAAGAGTTATTTAATTTGTTGTTTTCTATTTCATCTAAAAGTTTGGCCATTTCAGTTTGCAGAGTAGCTCTAATACAAAAGTTTACTCAGTTATCCAGTTCCTTTTCATTTTTTGTTGTTTCGTACCTGATCTTTAATTCCTTTTCATATTCCTTCTCTGCATAGCAAAAGCTTGATTGCTGCAATATTCACATTCAAACACTGACAACAAGGAAGTGAGGAAGATAAAGTGAAAAATTTCTGCTTAAGCAAGTGTGGTAGATTTTCTTATTTAATGATGACTGTTTGTTACTTCTTGCCTCTTATATGTTTCCATGTTTCCCTGTAGGTGTTGTGTATTCTTCAGCCACTTTTACTTTAGACTTAGCTCTGTGCCTTTCTTTGGTCAATGTAACGTAGCCTCAGCTTGCATTCATTCCTTACCTCATATTCCATCCACCCACTTGAGAATTTTATGTCCCAGATAGTGTCGGCTCCTCTAGACTTGGTTCCTATAATGAGAACACAAAAGGTGGTCATCTTTAGCTGATCCATAGCTCTTTTGAGATATGATCAGAAATAAGTGAATCATGAGATATCCAGACAGTTTGTTACCATGAACAAATTGTGTTGTTTCTTAGCTGAGTGACACAAGTAAGATGGATGTTGCTTGCCTATTTCCACTGAGGATCAAACTAAGCTACAAGAGGGGCTGAGAAATAAGTTTCAGAAAAGAATTCACATACTCAGGAGTAACTAAATCTAGTGGAAAATAAGGAGTCTTCTAGTAACCAATAGTCATACTGTACTTTTGCTCCACTAATCCGTCTCCAAATTATATAAGAGACCTTTTTTAAGTATGTTCTAGAAGTGCTATTATTCCTGTAGCCAAATTCTTTTAAATGTTCATAGTAGCAGGCAGAAATCAAAATTAGGGCAGATAAAAGAAAAATGATGAAATTATGTGAATTATTGAATAATTATATGAATAATGTTTGAATAAGCTCTTATGATAAAAAATGAAGAACTGCATGTATGAGAAATGCAAAAACACTTGTAAAGCTTGTATTTACAATAGTGATTTGAGAAATAATTTATTTATGTTTATTCTAACAGCCAACAAGTAAAATGCTCTGCCATGTATCTACTTAACAGGAAAAGCTTTTCAGTTGTTGACAAAGAATGTAAATCAGCCAAGTTAACTCAGGCTTCTAGAAAGCTAAACTAAAATCTCAGAAGTCAAATTTTGTTTAAACTTTAAATTGGCAGAATATATGAAATCTTTTCCCTTTCTCTGAGAGGTGATGCTGCTTATATTAGATGAAAATGCAAAAAGAAGTAGATGTTTCCAAGTGTTATAGGCATAAGAGTGCAAGAACACAAATGCTAGAAACAATATCACAGCTCATTTTTTTGATAGAATATAAGTGGAAAATTATTAGCAGGTTATTCTTCAATTTAAGGCAACAAAATCAAATATATATAAGGCTTTTCAATCAGTCCTGAAATAAATGTCATTTTAAAGGTTGCAACATTTAATTTTTTAAGAAAAGAAACAAGTTTTTTAAAATCTTAGTGAAAGAGGTAATCTTAAAAGTGGATAAACAGTAGGTAAATAAAAATGCTTTTGCTTTCTGTCTGCAGCTACCACTCCACACTGAAAACAGTCTTAAAAAAGAGGCATAATGAGAAACATTCTTAAAGAATATGAAAAATACACACACATGCACATAACGTACACACACACAAGTGAAATACTCTGCTATCATCTACTTATCGGAGATACACTTTATACTAGTTTAAGATAAATAGATTAGTATGGTCTTTCATTAATTTAGATTTTAAACTAAGTTGGTGCTGCGCCCATCCTAAAAGAGAAAAAAACAAATATTGGTATATTGAATTAAAACAATATAATTGCAATGAGAAATAAAAAATATAAATACAACAGGATGGTTTACTTATATAATTGGCAGAATATAGTGAATTTAAACACAGAAGTGTACTAATAGAAAAGCTTAGGAAATCTTTTTAAAGACGAATTTTAGAGATTATTATATTATTTACACATCACTTTTAAGCATAAAGACAAAAATAGAAAATCAACCTTTAAAATGTCATAACAGCAACTCCAAAGAAGAGATCAATAATAGATTTAGTGAAATACTCCCTCAAATGTGTTACAGTTGTTAAAACTAATTGAAGATTAAAATTTAGCTCTAGCATTCAGTCAAATGCAGAACATTTTAACTAAAGATAATAGAATATTATACATCTAGTCTTGGATCTAACTCTGTCATTTCTGAGTATATGATAAAAGTGATGAGCAAATGCCAGTGAAACATCATGTTTATGAAAAGTTTTTAAAGAGCAATAAAACAATGTTTACAATGTTATGGTCATTATAGAGTGCTGATATGTAACACATTTTGTATTTCAAAATCTTACTGGAAATGTTAAATAAGAATAGTTTTGTATCACATTGCTTGGCAGAAATCCCATTCAAGACAGCATATGTTAGGACTCTGCCATGACTCAGCATTCATATGTTTCTTCTTAAATCATAAAAAATAAGATGAGAGGTGTGAGATAAATCATCTTGTTTTCTGTTTATTCCTCATTTTTATGTGAAAAATAATCAAATACTTGTTGAGGAAACACGCACAGCTTTACACTAAAATTTTATACAGCATATAAAAATGACTGAAACTTTTTCCTAGCCTTTAGTTACTTTATATATAATAGAAGGCATAAAGACAAACAACACATATGAAATAAAATTTATAAAAAAAAACAAGCATCTACTTGATTAAGTCAAGGACTATACCTTTTTAATCTTTGTTTTCTTGGTACACAATGTAAGACATTTATTCAATATGTGTTTGTTAAATAAACTAATGAAAATAATACTTGGATGTAGACTTTCGATTTCTCAATTACTGGTTGAGGGAGTATCTATTTAGTAGCTGAAATATTTCTGCAAATAATCTTTACTACTTCTCCAATTTTTTTATTCAATTATTTGTATCATTGTGAACTTATTTTTTTTCTTATTTACATTGGGTTATAATCTGTGACTGTCCTGTTAATTTTGTTGTTCAAATTTTTCTAGACTAGCCATTGTGAGTTCTTCCAAATTGATTCTTATATCCCTTTAACATTCCCCTATCTTATCTTTTTATTTTTTAAAGCACATCTTTATTTGCTTCAGGCCCATCTTATATTTTCCTTTTTCCAGCCATGGAATCAGCCATTTATCCAAGAACCCCTTGGTTCCTTGTAGTAAATCAAAAATAAGACAAAATAAAAAATTTTAAAAAGTTATACATAGGCAAAAATATGACCTGATACTTCTCAAAAGAATATTCACTAGTAAAAGAAATGCAAATCATTATCACTACACACATATAAGAAAAGCTAAAACAAAAAATGACAGAGCACATACCAAGTTTTGGTTAGGATGTGGAGCAACTCTAACTTCAGATACATTGCTAGAATAAATGAAAAATTAAACAGCCACTGTGGAAAACAGTATGGCACTATCTCATGAGGTTTTACATGCACTTATCATACTACTCAGAAATTTCATTTTTGAGTACCAACTCATAAAAAATAAACACAAAGGCATACACAAAGACGTGTACACTGAATGTTCATGATTTTATACTAGCTAAAACAACCCAATATACATCACCTAGTGAATAAACAAATTTTGAGATACTCTTACAATGCTATGGTTACTAGCAACAGAAAAATAACAAACTATTGGTCCGGGTGTGGTGGCTCATGCCTGTAATCCCAGGACTTTGGGAAGCCAAGGCAGGTGGTTCACCTGAGGTCAGGAGTTCAAGACCAGCCTGACCAACATGGAGAAACCTCTTCTCTACTAAAAAATACAAAAATTAGCCAAGCATGGTGGCAGGTGCCTGTAATCCCAGCTATTTGGGAGGCTGAGGCAGGAGAATCGCTTGAACCCAGGAGGCGGAGGTTGCAGTGAGCCAAGATCGCACCACTGCACTCCAGCCTGGGCAATGGAGCAAGACTCCATCTCAAAAAAGAAGAGAGGAGAGAAGAGAAGAGGAGAGGAGAGGATTAATACATGCAACAACATGGATGATACTCAAAAATATTATGCCAAGTGAAAGAAGTCAAACACAAGTGACACATGCTACATGGTTCCATTATGTGACTTTCAAGACAAACTACGGTGACAGAAACAGATTAGTGGTTGTCTGTAGTTGAATACTGGAGAAGGGATTGATTGCAATGAGACATAAGTCAACTTCTTAGGGTGATGAAACTATTTGATATTTTCATTATGTTAGTGGCTAGATAATTTTATATAATTACAAAAATTTACCTGATTCTAGAATGTTTTCTACTTTATCTACATTTTAAGTGTAGATTATGTTTATTGCATATAAATATGTCAGTAAAAATAAAAGAAGTTAGCTGTAGCTGCTCAATAATAAAATTATGTTACTATCTTAAGAAAATGTACTCTGGAAATCACTTTACTTATATTCCTAAAATTTAATCTTTCAAATATCTTTTAGAAAGAGGAAGAGAGAACTTTTTTAAGCTGTCACATTCTATTTATCTGCTATTCTTTACAGTCAAACTTCTCAAAAGATGTGTATTCATACACTTTTCACTCCACGTTTTTCTCTTATTCACATTTTAATCTACTGCCATTTGGCTACACTTCAATGAAATTCCACTTATCAGTGTTACCAAAAACTCAAATCTTTAGGGACAATTCCAATGGACTCAAACTCTCATCTGTATTCAACTGTTGGTTGCCCCTTATGCCTTGACACATTCTCTGTCTTTGTTTCCATGACACTGTAGAATCCTAATTTCTCCCCACCTGATGGCTAATCTTTACAATTGTCTTCCAAAGATCCATATTTACTGTTGAAGTGCTGAAGGGCTTAAGGACTCAGTACAAGGCCCTCTGCTCATCATATATTTCACCTTTGGTCACTTCAAATTAGAATCTCTGACATAGACCCCTCCTAGCTTCAAATCCAAATATCAAGTTATCTCCTTAATATTCTTGACATGGATATAACATTCTCAAAATTAACAGTTGCACAACTTAATTCTTTATTCTCTTCCCACCCTTTTCCTCACCACCCCTCTTTTCTATCACCATATTAATTTATCCCATGCACTTCCATCTAAGCAAAAGCAACACCATATACTTTAGTAATCAAGCCTCATCCTTACTTTCACCATTTCCTAGTGCTTCATAATCAGACTATCAACAAATTTATTTTTATATCATTATAAAATATATCCCAAATCCCTTTAGTTTTCACACTTTCACTGCTACAAGCAAAGTACAAACAAGCTATTGAAACAATAGATTCATAATCGGTTTTTCTGCTTCTACTCTTGCTCTGCTTCATTTCATTCCCCAGAAAGTGGCCAAATTAATATTTAAAACACATAAATGAAATTAATGTCATTTACTATCTTACTTATCACTTACAATAAAGTTAAAACCTCTTACAGACCTATGACGCACAGCATGAGCTGGCTTTTGCCTTTCTCTCCAATCTCATCTCATCTCACAGCCCAACTTGTTCGGTACACTTCAGTCACACTGGCCTTTTCTCAGTTCGTGAGCTATTCTCAGGTTTTCCCTTCTTCAAGTGTGTTGCTTTGTTTGAAATATAAACCCTGCTACTGTTTACAGAGGTTTCTCTGTCTCAGCCTTCCATTTTCAGCTTATATTCCATCTTTAGAGAAAAAAAACTGAATTTTTCCTTTCTTTCACACCATGCTGCTTATTTCCTTCAGACCACGTCATACAATAAATAAAACTTTATTTGTGTCTTATATATTATTAACAAGTCTTGCTAGACTGTAGGCTGCGTGAGAGCATGTATATGTATGTATGTATGTATATGTATCTTGTTTCCCACCATGTAGTAATCATCTAACATTGGGCATGGTCATATTAGCTACTCAGTAAAGATTTGTTCATTGGGAAGTTTTGCATAAATTTAAAGAAAAAATGTTTCTAGACAGTACTATATATATTTTCATTGTAACCATTAGGAGTATTGGAACCATTTTTTTCCAAATATAATAGTGATATTGTATATTATGACCCAAATTCATTTTTCTAAAATAAAATGTAATTTTCTGTTTTACCTTTTATAAACTCAATGGATGATTTTTATATTATATTCAGTGATTATTTCAAGTCTCCAAAATCCCATGAGAATGCAGATGGGAAATATATAAGTAAGAAAGAATAGAGGGATTGTACAAGAAAGAAAAGAAAGACAAAATGAAGAAGGAAGTAGAGAAGAAGGCAAAAGGAAAGACAAGGAAAAGATGCTACTTAATTATAGAGGGTTAAAATGTGAACATTTTTAAAATTAGAAAAATAAAACTTGGTTATCTAATATACATGTTCTCTAGTGCCAGTTGGATTTGCTCAACATTTTCCCAAAATAACCAAAGGAAAGTTTAAAAGTAATATAAACTTTAAAAATAATGGCTCTATTTTTGGAAAGGGCAAAGACAAAGAACTGTTAATGTCACAGTATTGAGATTCTTTGGACATGTACCAATTTTTTTAGGGTACTTGACAAGAAAAGCTACTTATATGCATATAATTATCCAAATTTCATGTGAAAGACCTGCAAATATGACCGCTTGTAAAAGTGCACATTTTTAGACCAATGGACCTGTGATCAAAACCATCATTATGCAAGCTATAATCACATTTCTTTTGCAGCGGATGCAAATTATCCTTAAAGGTTCTTGGCAATGCGTTTATTTGGAATAGGGACAAACTTAGACTTTCAAACATAGGTTTTTCTCTTGTGCATTCCCCTCAGTTCCCCATCATTTGTCTTCTATTTTCTCTTATAAATAGATCAGGAAAGAATTCCAAATCTTATTTTTTTAAAAATATGTGTAAGAATCCTTGTCTACAATTGTCTGGAGATAACCATGATTTCCCTGCTTCCCTGCCCAAGAAGAGCAGCTTTTGTTTTTTTAGAAGAAAAAATCATTTTTGAAATCTTTTTTTTAAGATAATAATCTGAAATAATGTTACAGGCCTCTTCACAAATGTTGGCCAGGCTATATTATTATAAAATGATTATTCATCTCTTTAGTATAATGAAGTATAATAGTATACTTAGAGCATATTATTATAAAATGATTATACATCTCTTTACTAAATATATACCCTATATATAGTAGGGTATACATTTAGTACTGTGTTGAAGCACTATCATATTTTCCTCACTAATAATTTGAGAATCCATGAAAAGCATTATTAAAGTAGCAACTAGTACTCAGTGGGTGTTAACAGAGCAAGACCTGTTTCCCCTAGTTGCTACTGAATTAGTAAGATATTTAATCTATCTCCAAAAACAGATAAAAATCTATAAAATTTTGACTTGATGATCCCCCAAATATGTCTGTTTTGGCACTATCAATGTCCAATGAGACTTCTTAGCACTTAGGAGCCCCAGGAGACACTACCTGAGGCTATTTTGCCTGTCTTCAGATTTCAGTCTAGCACTCTCCCCTGCTACAGGAAATCCTGACGAAAAGGGAAGATGTCTCCAGTGATGATTAATATCACTGACATGAATTCCTGAAGCTAATTGCTGCTGAAAGAGTGGCCAGGAGTAACCTCTCTAGTGTAAAAGCAGTAGTGTATTCATATTCCATGTTCATTTGGAAGTAATATTCCCAAAAAAGGATCAGTTAGTCATTCACTGCCACTGTTGGTTTTAATAATAAATGCAGCATAATGAGAATAAATTACTACTATTTTGAAGCACTGTCACATTTTCCTCAGTAATAATTTGAGAATTCACTGAAAATGCTATTAAATAAGCTATAACTATTGCTTAATTGACAATAATACTTCATTTATCCATTATTACTTAAAAATACTGTATTCCACTAAAGATTTGTCAAGTAACTGAGGCTTAGCCTTCTAATCAGCCAATGTCATTGGTAATAGACATCTTTTTGAAGTGAAAAGAAGAGTTGTCTGACATCTTGAACCACAAAAGCAACCAATTGTGTTTCTTTGATGAAGGAACAGGTTTATCTTCCCTATTATCACAGCAGCAGTTTTGTTGGATGCTGCATAGTGAGACATGGAGGTCCTATGGAGCTGTGCAATCTTTCCTGCTTCTGCACTATGTCACTCTAGATGTTTCTGGCTATTGGCTTTCAATGACTGCTTTTGTACAAAAATTTACTTTTTCATCTATTTTAATGTCTATGATCAGATACTGATAATACCTTTATATAACCTGAGGGATGTTGTATTAGTCTGTTTTCACACTGCTATAAAGAAATATCTGAGACTGGGCAATTTATAAAGAAAAGAGGTTTAATTGACTCACAGGTTCACATGGCTGGGGATGCCTCAGGAAACATACAATCATAACAGAAGGGGGAGCAGTCAGCTTTTTCACAAGGTGACAGGAGAGAGAAGAGCAAAAGAGGAACTTCCAAACATTTATAAAACCATGAGACCTCTTGAGAACTCACTCACTCTCATGAGAACAGTATGGGGAAAACCACACCCATGATCCAATCACCGGCCTCCCTCAACACATGGAGATTACTGGTCCTTCCCTTGACACATGGGAATTACAATTTGGATGAGATTTGGGTGGGGACACAGAGCTAAACTACATCAGATATGTCACAACAGCAATAAAATTCCAATCCCTTCTGTCTTTCTAGTTGTGAGAAAGTTATTTTTCAACATGAGTGAGTTTGGGCAGGAAGATCTGGTATCCTTGCAGCTAAAAATGTGTGTATGTATGTTAATAGAGGTATAAAAAAGAGTATTATGACATCAGAAAGATTTTTAGCGTCATTCAAAGCAGTAATAGGGAGCTAGGTGAGAGGCAAGATCAGACAGGCAATCATCAACAACATACTCTGAATTTAAGAATGACTACCACACAGTAAGAGAACTGGAATTTGGAGGAAAACTTCAGCTCTGTGAGTTCTGTGTCTCCCTGATAAACCTACCCTGCTCCTCAGCAAACACACAAATGAATTAAAACATTAATAAATATAGTGCCTTAGACTAGAACTCTGGAAGCCACGGATTATATAATCAGAATTTTTTTCAATTGTTCATATGAATTCAGAATCCATTTCTAAGATAGAATCTTATTTAGGGGACAAATTTAAATATATTGTAGTTTTTTTTTTTTTTTTTTTTCTTGAGACAGAGTCTCGCTCTGTTGCTCAGGCTGGAGTGCAGTGGCACAAATTTCGGCTCACTGCAACCTCCGCCTCCCAGGTTCAAGCAATTCTCTGCCTCAGCCTCCCTAGTAGCTGGGATTTCAGGCACCCGCTATCAAGCCTGGTTAATTTTTTTGTAATTTTAATAGAGAAGAGGTTTCAACATCTTGGCCAGGCTGCTCTTGAACTCCTGACCTCATTATCCACCCGCCTCAGCCTCACAAAGTGCTGCGATTACAGGCGAGAGCCACCGCACCCCGCCTATTGTAGATTTTTGAAACCACAGAAGATCCTATTGTGTTTTAGTCCAAGACTGGATAAGGGAGGTGAGAATCCACAGCAATTTTTGTGAATAGTGTTTTCTTGATCAGAAGTGTCAGAGAGCTTATTTTGGAAAACATGATTTTTGAAAGAGATGAGACTAAAGAGAAAAATGGGTGATAAGATATCAATTTTAATTTGCTTTTTAATTTTTTAATGTTTTAAATACTGAATTACAAATAATTTATTAGAAATGTGTTCCTATTTTAGTATCCCAGTTAGTCTTGGCCAGTCAATTTTTGCTTTTGTAGTAATCGAGATATAAAGAATCAAAAGTACCCTACTATTTGTATAAATGTGTTTTATAGATTATTGGTATAAGAAATAACTAATATGCTACTTAAAAATGTTTATATTTCTGCCTGTCTCCCATAGATTTATATTCAGTAGCTGGGTAATAACCCAAACATGTATGTGTTTAATCAACAACCCGGTGTGATTTTTGTGGATTGAATACAGTCACTTAACTGTATTTTGTAATTGGCGATATTTAACTGAACCAGATGAAGAATTTATTCTTACCATCTCAGAGAAGAGGTTTAATATGTAATTATATGATGCAGATAGGTAACAAGAAAGTATTTTAATTTCCTTAGGAAATTTTCAATTGGATATTTTAGCACCATTTAAATAGAAAATGGATGCTGTTAATTTCAAATAGGTCTCATCTAGTTATTGAAGTTGATCCAGCTGAATCTCTAATTATAAAATGCTTGATAGCAGTTAATTAAACTGACTGTGTAAAAGAAATAAAATGGTATATATTTGGAATTTATAAATCATAATTTTCATGATTTAAGAGTCAAATTTTTGCAAATCTGTTCTAATTAATAAGATTATAAAATATGAGAAAACTCCCTCCAATATGTTCCCTTTATCTAGAGACTTCAAGGCATCAAATTTTACACATAATATATATAAAATTTACATCGTATCAATTTTAATATAACTTAATTTCTATGTATATTTCAGTTTTACATCTCAGCATGAATCCAAATGTCTTATTCTCCTTCTGTAGTATAAACTCAGGTTTTTAAAAATATATATATTTAATGCATTTAATATGTTATTCTTGTGGTGTTACTGAAGATAATTTAAAAGACAATAGGGGAAATTATCCCTGAGTAATTACTATATAATATTTTCTTATCTGCCATAAATAGAGAAAAATGGCAGGGGGAGATTCAAAACCTCAAAAACTCAAAATTAGAGTAGATGTATGGCAAGATATTTTGTGTAACTATTTTGTGTATTTCATATAATTGATTATTACATTCACACTCACATGAAATAAAACATTCCTTACCGATGAATTCATGAATTTCTGTAGAAGCATGTAAAAAAATCAGGAAAGAAAAAGAAAGAATAAAAGCTACATTTAAAGACTTGCACATTTATTGTAGTTTTATGTTTGTTTCTATACATTTGTGTCAAGTTTCACCAAGGTTTGGTAAGGGAAACAAAAAAATACATTAAGCATTTCAACAGAAGACACTTTATATAAGGTATCTAATATCTTTTTTGTAAAATATGGCTCAAACCTTTATTGATAGGGCTTGGTAAGGCTGTTGCTGGTCCCTGGCTGGGAGTAGTGGGGGTGAGGGATAGGTTGTTGATGAGACTTTTTATAGGAATTCTTAAAAAGGCTAACATCTGCAACCAACTGTCTCTGCTAGGTGAAGTGTAGTTGGCTGAAACAAACTTCTACTAGTGAGAGAAACTCTCCCTGCAGATGCTATGCTGAAGAGAAAGTACAGTTGCTTCTTCCTGCCTGCCTTCCAGTCCTCTATACCCTCTGTTGGCAAAAATTAACTGGAAGCCAGATGGCAAAGTTGTCTGGGGAATGTAGTTTGCAGAGTTCAGTCACAGCACCATAGATCACAAAAGAGTGAGTTTGAAACTAAAGGAAAGTAAATAGTAGCTAATGGATGTTGTCTCCATAAATATTCAAAAGGACACTATTATATATTTGTGATCATCCTTATGTAAGTGTCCTGAGATAAAAAAATAAATAAAAGGCCAGTTAGAGACAGATGAACATGTAGAAGATTTTATACTTCCTGCAAAAGGACAAGAATAAATTGTTACTGTAACACTGGCCACATTTTTCCTTACGGTTACCTGACTGCACCCTTACCCCACATTAAAATGCGAGTTTTCTATGTGACCTTAATATTCCTGGTACATAGCATGTTTGGGATTCGTTAAGTGTCAGGAAATGTTGAATGAAATGAGGACATGGATTAACTCAGAATGTCATCTCAGATTTGAAGATAATAATAGCATATCTTTTCATAACACTAAAGGAATGAAATTTTCTGCTGTTCCTTCCTAGCTTCTACTTTTAACTAAAATGAAAAGAACACTCTTCCAATTAAATATTAAACGAATTCAAAAATATTGCAAGTAACGTTTAGCCAAAATGAGAGGACTAAGGATAAAAATGTAGAAACTTTTTGTGCTCATTACTTTTGATTATATAACATTGAAAACAAATTGCTTATTTTAAATTTAGTAACGGAATTATTTATATCTGCATGTCCACCTATATGCAAAATGTGGTGTTTATTGTGCGGGTTAATTAGCTCTTTGTTCCTTTTCTCCCAAGCAGTCACAGTCCCATTTTTTTCTTTTCCATTACATTTGACTCCTAAGTCACTCTGCAAAGAAAACTTTATGCCTCCTCCCACAATTTTCACATTGAAACAATCTTCACTACCACCATTTTTTTCTTTATTTTTTTTCTTACTGTGACTTGACTCTACAGTAAGCATGAACTCATCCAGTTTGAGTTTGAAACCAGTGAGTTGTCTTGAACTTTAGAGCTCTATGCTCTAACTAGGTACCATAGAATCTCAATTGGGAATTCTGTTTGCATCTTTTTGACTAAAATTGACAGGCATAAAGGAAACAATATTAAATAAGTTGATAAATCTATCCTGCCTCTGTTGTCGTAGTGATTTGTCTTTCTGATGTTATGGTCAAACATTATTAAGGCATATAAAGAACATAGATAAATGGGTTTTAAATATATTTTCGTAAGATTGATCCTTACCTTTGCCCATATAGAATATTTGAGGTAGCACTGAAACTTTCAGTTACTATGGCTGCAAAGTTACTCTAGAACTTAGTAGCATACAACAAGTACTCATTAGGTTCACAGATTCTGTGGGTCAAGTGTTTAGGTATCCACATCAGGGAAAGATGTCCCTGATTTACAAGATCTGTAACCTCAGTTGGTATACACAATCTACCGGGCCTGTAAGAGCTAAAGTCTGAGGGCATCTTTCTCTTTCTTTATATAGGCTTTCCAAGTGATCTCTCCAGTATGGCAACAACTAGAAGCCATATGTTTTATATAACCTAATTTCATATGCCCTGCATACAAGCATAGATTCTACCTCTTAATGGACAAGTGTCAACATCATATTTTAGTAGGTCCCATGGTTTCAGTATCCCCTCCAAAACTCATGTTGAGACTTAATTGTCCATGAGGCATTATTGAGAGGTGTGACCTTTAAGAGATGTTTAAATTGTATGGGCTTTACCCTCATGAATAAATCAATCCATTCATGGATTAATGATTAACAGGTCTGTGAATTAACAGGTTATCATGATAGAGGAACTGGTGGCTTCATAAGAAAAGAAAGAGAGACGTGAGTTAGCATGTTAACACCCTCAGCCCCCTTACAATGTGATAACATGTGCCGCCTTAGATGCTGCAGATAATTTTTACCAAAAAAGGCTCTCTCTAGATGTGCTCAACTTTGGAATTCCTAGCCTCCTTAACTGTAAGAAATACATTCCTTTTCTTATAAATTACCCAGTTTAAGGTGTTCTGTTATAAGCAATAGAAAACAGACTAAGATAGAAGGCATGAAAGATGAGATAGATATTAGAGTGGCCATTGTTGGAAAATACAATCTGCCACGGAAACTAATAATATTATCTGCTTATATGAGCCAGATACTATGCTAGTTCTCAAAAGATTCATCACACTAAAAAAGATATGTATAGTAGTTGTTAATAGCACCTTTTACGATATGGGGAAGCTATGATTTAGAAATGTTAGGAATTTTTTACAATGATCAATTCATTTCTAATGCATTTATTAAGCTGTTTATTTGGTTTATTGGCAATATTTTAAAAGCCTCTCTATTTGTCACATGCTGTACAAAGTATATAACAGGAACTCAGTCTACAAGAAACTTAAAATATAGTGAAAAAGATAAATTCCCGAAGATTATTCTTATGAAATGTAATGTACTTTTCATTAAAGAGGTAGACAAGGTACTCTGGATTAACTGGCTAAATTTGTTTTATTTTATTTTATTTTTTAAGATGGAGTCTCGCTCTGTCACCCAGGCTGGAGTGCAGTGGCACAATCTTGGCTCACTGCAAGCTGCACCTCCCGGGTTCATGCCATTCTCCCACCTCAGCCTCCCGAGTAGCCGGGACTACAGGTGCCCGCCACCACACTCGGCTATTTTTTTTTTTTTTTTTTGCATTTTTAGTAGAGACAGGGTTTCACCGTGTTAGCCAGGATGGTCTCGATCTCCTGACCTTGTGATCCACCTGCCTCGGCCTCCCATAACTGGCTAAATTTAAAAGGTTGAACTGAACTCAACCAGTTAGAGTAATAGAAAGAAGAAAATGAGGAAGGAAGGATAAAAGATAAGGTAGCTCATTCTAAACAGATTGGACCAAATCAGAAAGACTTGGTGGGAGGAAGTAGGAAGCATGTCAAGTTTCAGTAACCCTAAAGTGATATGTACAGCAAGAATGGACAGAAGGGAGCAAGAGGAAGACAGTGTTAAGATCTCCAAAAGGCAAATGAGGGAGACAGACTTGGCATCCTGTAGGCTGTTGGGCAGGGAACAGAGGATTTTGACAGAAGTGTGGTGAGATCAGATTTGTAATTCAGACAGATCCCTGTAATTTCTATGTGGATAATGAATTTAAAAGAGAAGGAAATGAGCAGGGGATAGGGAAGAGGCTGGTAGACCATGTAAGATCAATGTTTGTGCATTTTGGGTATGCCTGTGCACGCCTGTATGTGTGTGCATGGGTGTGTGTGTGAGAGATGGGAGATATAAGTGACAGTTATGTAGAACATAGAGGAAACATTGCTGATTCATGGAGACAGGTAATTTTAGAAATACATTTCTACCTATTCTGAGATAAGGATTGTGTCGTTTGAGCCAGGGCACAGTGGTGAGCTCAACAGGAGCACTGAGAGAAGCTTGGCATAAGTCCATCAAACCCTGTTCTACAAGGTGAAGAGGACAGATATCAGTAGATTGAGAGACTAGAAAGTGAGAAGAGAATGTCATGAGTACTGACACTTCTTTTGTGTAAAAGGCAATGCCTTATGTCTGTGGGTCTGTGAAGAACGTGCCTCAAAAATTGGCACATTATGAGAGGCTATAAATCTGCCACCGACACCCCCCCTCCCGGAGTGAGAAGTGTCTTGAGTGTTAACTCTCTGGCACTTCTAGTTTGCCCTACAAGGGGGCAGATCACACTTCAATTGCAGATTTGCCTGTATGCAATATCTCTGGAAAGTGCTGGCATCCCTGACAACTTCAGCAGGTGACCCTGTGGAAGGCTGCAAGGCTGGAGGAACAGGAGCAACCATGTCTGACTTAGATGGAGAAGTCTAGGGCAACTGCTACTCAGGTGTTCAAGAGGACATTTATTAAAAAATAACTTGTTTGTGTGGGTTTGTCTTTTAGGAGAAATAAAAGAAAAAAAGGTTGTCTAAAGTGAGAAAAGTGCCTGAACTGTTTCTGGGTAGACAGGGTCTCAGATATGAGTAGGCTTGGATTTAGGATGCTGGGGCTAGGGAAAGAAGTGATTGAGCTGGCCCAGAAAACTGGAGCAAGAAATCAGGTGGAATTTAATATATAAGGTCTAGGGGCAAAGACTTTATAAATTAAGCTTTAATACGAAGGTACAGAAGAGAATAAAGGGGAAAACCTGATACAAGAGTGTAACCAGGGAAAACATATTAAAGCAAACCACTTCTGCAGACAAAAGAGAATGGAGACAGTGACCAGGGAGGTCCTACAAGGTCATGGGCACAATCAGGAAGGCATTTACCATTTTCTTTTAAAGACTCTGTACTAAGAGTCTTTTACAACTCTGGTTGTAAATACAACATATATTACTATCAATAAATCAATTAATTCAAAACAGTTCTGTTGTTTAACTTGTTCCTCTGGTAGATGCATCTAAATTTAGATTCATTTTCGATTTTGTAAGCAAAGATACATTATTGGGGATGCTGCATACTTCCTATTGGATCATATAATTAGGCTTGTAATGCTTTAGAAGGGAAATACTCTGATGTGTCTCTTGTCCCTCTCCTTGTTACATTGTATTACTTATAATGTAAGAATTACCACAACAATCTTCCTCATCATTTACATAAACTCCCAGTGGGATTCTGAGTCATTCAGCTTGGAATTTACATTTAAAATTTGGGAGAACTGATGTTTATGTCATGTTGAATTTTTTATCAGCATTTGTATTTTACCACATATTTTTATGAGAAAAGAGTATTGAGTATAATATCATAGCATGTCATCTGTTGAGTAGGCCTTTTTCCTTTTACCTCTTAATATGTGTTCTAATAAAATAATTTCTAAAATTGAAGCATCAAAAATTATCCTGATTTGAACATAATGCATCATGTTTATAACTTTTATTTTTATTTATTTATTTTTCTGACATGGAGTCTCGCTCTATTGCCCAGGCTGGAGTGCAGTGGCACCATCTTGGCTCACTGCAAGCTCTGCCTCCCAGGTTCACACCATTCTCCTGCCTCAGCCTCCCAAGTAGCTGGGACTACAGGCACCTGCCACCACGCCTGGCTAATTTTTTGTATTTTTAGTAGAGACGGGGTTTCACCATGTTAGCCAGGATGGTCTCAATCTTCTCTTGAACTTGTGATCCACCCACCTTGGCCTCTCAAAGTGCTGGGATTACAGGCATGAGTCACTGTGCTTGGCCTCATGATTATAATTTTAAGAATGTATTCTGCTATTATTTTAATGTAATGCATGCCAGCACTTCTATGACTTTTTCTGGTTTTGTTTATAGTTCCCTATGTAATACAATGAGGTTTTGTAAAAATATTCCAGATCTTTATTTTTATTTGCCATACAACAATTTCAATAAAGGAATTATCTGCTTATTTGGAAATCTGAGACAATTTCCTGCTAAATTTATGCTATCTGGAATTTATTTTAGTAGGTTTTTGATAAATACAATACTGCTTTGTTTTCTTGAGATTATTCATATACTATTTTGCTATGTCTTCTCAAACTAGTAAGTGTGGTTCATGTGGGCTATAGAGGTGCTGAATATTTAGGAAGGAAACAACTCGCATTCAAATAATGCATTTAGAGAAAGGAAAAATTTCACATCATATTTTAGTAGGTCCCATGGTTTCAGTATCCCCTCCAAAACTCATGTTGAGACTTAATTGTCCATGAGGCATTATTGAGAGGTGTGACCATTAAGAGATGTTTAAATTGTGTGGGCTTTACCCTCATGAATAGATCAATCCATTCATGGATTAATAGGTCTGTGAATTAACAGGTTATCATGAGAGAAGAACTGTGAAATATTTTCTCATCTACGGACTTGGTGCCCTGTGTCCTGGCTGCTCCAGCCATGGCTGAAAGGGGCCAACACAGAGCTCAATCCGTGGCTTCAGAGAGTGCAAGCCTCAGACCTTGGCAGCTTTTACATAATGTTGAATCTGTGCGTGAACAGAAGTCAGGAATTGCAGTTTGGAAACCTCCACCTACATTTCAGAAGATGTATGAAAATGCCTGGATGCCCAGGCAGAGGTTTGCTATAGGGGCAGGGTCCTCATGGAGAACCTCTGCTACAGCAGTGCAGAAGATAAATGTGGGGTTGGAGCCCCCCTCCCCCCTGCTCCTACTGGGGCACTGCCTAGTGGAGCTGTGAGAAGAGGGCCACCACACTCCAGACCCCAGAATAGTAGACCAACTGACACCTTGCACCATGTGCCTGGAAAAGCTGCAGACACTCAACCCCAGCTTATGAGCTGCCCAATACTATGGGAACCAACCTCTTGCATCAGCGTGACCCGGGTATGAGACATGGAATCAAAAAAGATCATTTTGGAACTTTAAGATTTGACAGGCTGCTGGATTTCAGACTTGCATGGGGCCTGTAGCCCCTTTGTTTTGGCCAATTTCTCCCATATGGAATGGCCGTATTTACCCAATGCCTGTATCCCCATTGTATCTATGAAGTAACTAATTTGCTTTTGATTTTATAGGCTCATAGGTGGAAGGGACTTACCTTGTCTTGGATGAGACTTTGGAGTGTGGACCTTTGAGTTAATGACTTTGGGGGACTGTTGGGAAGGGATGATTGGTTTTGAAATGTGAAGATATGAGATTTGGGAGGGGCCAGGGTTGGAATGATATGGTTTGGCTCTGTGTCCCACCCAAATCTCATCTTATAGCTCCCATGATTCCCACATTTGTGAGAGAGACCTGGTGGGAGATGATTGAATTACAGAAGTGGGTCTTTGCCATGCTGTTCTCATGATATGAATGGGCCTAATGAGAACTGATAGTTTTAAAACAAGGGAGTAGCCCTGCACAAGCACTGTCTTTGTCTGCCACACTCTGCATGAGATGTGACTTGCTTCTCCTTGCCTTCTGCCAGGATTGTGAGGCATCCTCAGCCACATGGAACTCTGAGTCCAATTAAACCTATTTCCTTTTAAATTTCCCAGTCTTGGGTATGTCTTTATCAGCAGTGTGAAACAGACTAATACAGTACCCTTACACATAAAGGTACCACACATTCCTTCCAGTAATAAACCTTTTGTTTCTGTGGTTTATGAATTACATTTAGGTATAGTTTTCTGTAAGCTCTTTTGCTAATGTTAATATAAAATAACTACACAATTTATTGTAACTCAATTTTCAATTTTCCCAACTGAATGAGGCAAATAATTGAATGTTTACAAATATTTTCATTTTGCATTCTATAACTGTGCTAAATATTCACCTGTAATATCCTAATTAGAAGATATTATTTCAGGAACTAATACTACAGGTTTAAAAATAATTACTGCTATTCTTGTGTCTCACTTATTCAGTTTATAAAATATTCAAAGGCATTTGATCACATAGAATTATATTCTGCCAAACTTGTGCTTCTCAGAAACTCACTTGGAGACAAATAAATATTATTTCTAAGATAGGTGTAGTTTGGGTTTTACCATTTGCTAACAATTTATCCAGCATTAAAATGGGGATCTACCTCATGGCTACCACATTGAAAGAAGGGGAAATCTATCTGTACCATCTTGATTGTCCTGGTCCGTGTTAAGCATCTCTTGAGTGTGGAATGATAAGATTGTTACTGGCTCACAGAGTTTACGAGGGAACAAACAGGTTTTTCTCAGGGATCAATTAACATCCTTCCTTTTTCAGAGTTTGGGCCTCTAATAATGAGGATATCTGGGGAAAACTACAGGAAGGTCCTGATGCCTGGATGTAACTTCCTTATCATTATTTTGTTATCCTTTTGAGATTTTAGATCATCTCTCACTGTCTTTTCACACATAAGTTAATTTAGTGTGCTTTAGGTATAAATAACTGTCTGTTACATGATAGCAATGAATAAACTATCTTACAGACTCAGATTTCCATACCTCAGTGTCAAACAATGCATAATTCAAGATTATAGATATTTATGTTTCCAAAATGCTTTGTAAAGTTATTTTAAATGTAAGCATTAAGTAATAAAAAACTAAACTATTATTGTATATCAGTGTCATATAAATCATTGAAATGTGATTTCTAATTTTATGCAACTTTGACACATAATATTTCAAAAATAACCTTGTTCTGAATGCTGAACTCAAAAATAGTGAAAACATAAAATAATCTCTAAGAGGGGCTATTTTTCTTCTTTCTTTGCCTTCTCCCCAGTATTCAGTTTATCAGCAAGCCATTCTGACCAGAAAATATAGATTTTATGACTTCCTAAGTTTGTCAGACTCATTTTATTTGTGAAGCCTTCACAAGTGTAAAGTCAAATTTTTTAAATGTGTAAATGTTTGCTAAAACCAGAAACACCAGGATATGGTGAAACTGAGTAAAATATAACTTGCTGGAAATAAGAAGTGAGGCATAATATCAAGCAAGAACCAGGAAATACTTCCATGAATACCTAAGGAAATGCAGTACAAATAAGCTATGTTTTACTCAAAGGTAGCAGAGCACTGAAAGGTAACCAAGTGAACAACACAATACTTAAGCAAGATATTTATGATACTCTCTGAACTGATTTTTCAAACAATTGTTTACATTGTAATTCCTTTCAGTTTGACACACAAAATTCCGTTATTCAAATGTGCATCTCAAGCACTTAAAGGTCGAGTACTGGTATTCTATAAGCATGAAATCTAATTGGAGAACCAGTAAATATTTTAGCAACAATACAAGGCATTGGTTTTAAGTTGCAAAGTGAAAGATACCAATTGAAGCTGGAAATGTAGAAAAAGGCAGATCAATGTAGGTTGCTCTTATTTTGTTTCTTCTTCAAAATACTGTAGTGTAGTGATAATTGAATACATTTTTTAAGGAATTGATTAATATGAAAACATTTTTGTTGGTAACAATGAGAATAAAAGGCATTTCTGTGTAGAATAATGTGGCAAAGGCTTGGTTTTAAGCCTCAGAGTCACACTGGATGGCAGTGAATATACGTATGATTTAATATAAACAAAAGTGAAAGCCCAGAACCAGAAGCCGTATTGAGAGACAGGACTAGCTGGATTTCCTAGGCCATCTAAGAATTCCTCAGCCTAGCTGGGGAAGGTGACCTCACCTACCTTTAAACATGGGGCTTGTAACTCAGATCACACCCGACCAATCAGGTAGTAAAGAGGGCTCACTAAAATACAAATTAGGCTAAAAGCAGGAGGTGAAGGAATAGTCAAATCGTATATCACCTGAGAGCCCAGTGGGAGGGACAATGATCATGATATAAACCCAGGCATTCGAGCAGGGAGCGGCAACCCTCTTTGGGTCCCCTCCCATTGTATGGGAGCTCTGGTTTCACTCTATTAAATCTTGCAACTGCACACTCTTCTGGTCCGTGTTTGTTAAGGCTCGAGCTGAGCTTTCGCTCATTGTCCACCACTGCTGTTTGCCGCCCTTGCAGACCCGTCGCTGACTTCCACCCCTCCAGATCTGGCAGGGTGTCCACCCCACTGTGCTCCTGATCCAGCGAGGCACCCATTGCCACTCCCGATCGGGCTAAAGGCTCACCATTGTTCCTGCATGGCTAAGTGCCCAGGTTCATCCTAATCGAGCTGAACACTAGTCACTGGGTTCCACGGTTCTCTACTGTGACCTACGGCTTCTAATAGAGCTGTAACACTCACTGCATGGCCCAAGGTTCCATTCCTTAGAATCCATGAGGCCAAGAACCCCAGGTCAGAGAACAAAAGGCTTGCTGCCATCTTGGAAGCAGCCACCACCATCTTGGGAGCTCTGAGAACAAAGACCCACCAGTAACAATATGGAAAATAGAAAAAAAGACATAAATAGACATATATAGTATGTGTATGTGTGTGTATTATCAGCCCTTACACATATGAAAAGATGCTCCAATTCAATCACAAATCCTGGAATTTTAAAAAGTAAGACACTAAGAAACTATTTTTTCTCCCATCAGATTGCTGAAAATCAGCAATTATTTGAAAGATTGATTTACATTTCCTCTAGGACTTAGTATTTTTAGAATGATTCAATTTTGTCGATTGATAAGTATAAAATAGCAACTTCTTTTGGTCTTTTTTCCGATTGCTTTTGAGATTGAATCTTTTTCTTATTTTTATTAGCCATACATATTTCCTCTTTAATGACTGTTCATGACTTTTGACCATTTTTATTCTTTTCCCTATGTATTTATAAGTATTTACTAGAACACTAAAACTTTCGAGCGTTATATCCATTGAAAGTATCCCCTTCCACTTTCTAGCTCTATTTCTTCACTCTAGCTCAAGTGTTCATGGTCAATTCCTACATTTAAAATATTCAGATTTGTTAATCTTTTAAGGTTAGTGCTTTTTGTGTGTGGTTTAAGAAAACTTCCCAATGTCTAAATTAAAAACATATAAAATTTATTATGTTTTAATATTTTTATTTTGACATTTAAGTAGAGTGGTTGGGTAAAATACAGGACATGAGTTATATTTGATTTCAGATAAATCACAAAGAGCTTTTTAGTGTAATTTTGACCCAATTATTACTTGGAAAATGCCCATACAAAAAGTGTATCTGAAATTCAAATTTAACTACTACAGTCTGTTTTTGCTTACTAATACTGTCAATTCTACATTTAAATTCTTAATTCCTCTCTCCCTCTGTGTCTTTCTCTTTGTCTTCTGTTTCTGTGTGTGTGTTTGTGTAATATAAAGTAGAGTCTGATTTTCATTTTTTCAACTTTGTATACTATTTTTCCTGCTTTATTTGTCATCACTTCCTTTTTCTCTAGTTGTCTGACATGCTAAATTTGAAGTCAATACTAGTTCTTATGTTAGTCTATTTTTGCATCATAATAAAGAAATAGCTGAGGCTAAGCAATTTACTTAAACAAAGTTTAGTTGGCTCACAGTTCTGCAAGCTGTACAGGAAGCATGGTGCTGCCATTTGCATCTGGTGAGAGCCTCAGGGAGCTTACAATAATGCCAGAAGGCAAAAGAGGAGCCAGCACATCACATGGCGAGAGGCAAGCAAGAGAAGAGAAGGGGCGGTCTGGACTTTTGTAAACAGCCAGAATTTGCATAATCTAACTGAGCAAGAGAACTCATTCATCAGCAGGGGGATGGCACTATGCCATTCATGAGAAATCCACCCCCATGATTCACTACCTCCCACTAGGCCTAATCTTCACATTGTGGATCACATTTCAACATGAGATTTGGAGGGGACAAATATCAAAACCATATCAGTTCCACATATTTTAATTTAACAATACAGAGGTAGATTGTTTAGGCTGGTGGGGATGTTACCATCCTCAACTCTTGTCTTCACATTTTCTCCAAATGACTGGTCCAACTCTTTGTAAAGTCTGTACCTAGAGTGGCAGGAATGAAGAAAAAAAGGGAAAGTATATCCACATTCATTTTAAGACCATGCATTCGAAGGGAAACACATCATTTCTATTCATATACTGCTTCCCAGCATGTAATCACACGACCACATCTGGACAGAAAAGAGGCCATGAGACATTAGCTGTACAGTCAATCTTTATTCAACTCTATCATGTAGAAGTAGGGGAAAATGATTTTTGGAAAAGGGTAATAATCTCAATCACAGTCTTCTTTTTACGGTATCTTTTGTGACACAAGGGAATACCTGTAAGCCCATATTTCACTTAAAAATCTATTATCTCGGATTCAAGAAACACACTCTCATATCAGCATGGCATTTATACCTTATAACCTCTAGGTAAGTAATCATTTCAGAAACATTTCACATCTTAAAGTTAACTGAGGTAAGAAGCAGCATCCATAATCTGGCCCTTAAAACTGTACATGCATGATTCTCCCTAGAACTTTGCCTCTTACATTTTTTTAAATGTATAATGTTTCCAGATCAGACACTCCAATGACGGCTGATAATTAGATTTCTAAATACTTTAATTTTATCTCATGCTGAGCTCTATCTTATCAATGTAAATTATTTGCAAAGCTGGTATACCTAATCTCATTAAATAAAAAGTATCTTTATTATTGAAGCAACTAAAAACTTAGATGTTTATAAAAGCACTCTTATAGAGTTTGAAACAAAATACAACATGGGTTTCAAACAAGATGTATTTTGTTTGAAACCTACTTAACTGTATTCATTCTACTGCCAAAATTACTCCTTAGAATCAGGGATTTTTCCCTCTGTGATTGAATTTATCAACTGATAACAGCTCAAAGAACTTAATGAAATGACTTCTTCTGAACACTTAAATATGAGGCTTACATGCTCAAATGAACACATTTTAAATGTCATCATTTTCACTTTTAAATATTTACTACAAAGATGATTCTGTACTGGACATCATGATAAATATGGAAATGACTCTTACATCATACCAAATATCAAAGTTACTCATGTGAAATCAATAGGTTTTAGATGGCCAACTATTATAAGAGAGGTAGTAATTGCAATGTGGTGAGAGTGAGAGATTATTTGTGGCTTTGAAGGTATCTTGGGGAAAATACAATTTGAAGAGGGTGTTGAATGATTGATGTATAGGATGTGATATGGAAAATGTTCATGACCTTCTAAATCAGAATTTTATAAAATCTCTTCCATGCCCTAGTAATTAAAAAAGCAGATAATGCCTAGACAAGTTATCAAAATGAGATAAAGAAATCCTCACCCACCAACCATCACATCATGGGATTTATTTTATTTTGGCATTGGAAATGTTATTTTACACAGATTCTTGGTATGTATACAAAATTTAACTAAATCACTATCAAAAACGTTGAAGAAAATTGAATACATATTGAAGGGTTAACTTATTTGGATAATCTTCCATCATAATTGACAATGTGATAGTATTAAAAGTATCCATCTTTAGAGGATTATTTTATTTTGAAAATATCTTTATTTCACCTTTATGTTTGAAAGACATTTCATTAGATTTAGAATTCTAGAATAACAGAGTTTTCTTTTTTTCTTTTAGGCCTTTAAAGATGTCATTCCCTTGCTCTGTGGCCTCTATTACTTCTGACAAATATTTGTCTGTTTACTTATTTATTTATTTGGTTACATGAGTAAGTTCTTTAGTGGTGATTTGTGAGACTTTGGTGCACCCAACACCCACGTAGTATACACTATACTGTAGTTTTAGTTGTTTATCCCTTGTCCCCCTCCCACTCTTTCCCCAAGTCCCCAAAGTGCATTGTATCATTCTTATGCCTTGTTGTCCTCATAGCTTAGCTCCCACATGTCAGTGAGAACATATGATGTTTGCTTTTCCATTCCTGAGTTACTTACTTCACTTAGAATAATAGTATTCAATCTCATCCAGGTTGTTGCAAATGTCGTTAATTCATTCCTTTTTATGGTTGCATAGTATTCCATTGTACAACTATACCACAGTTTCTTTATCCACTCGTTGATTGATGGGCATTTCGGTTGGTTCCATGATTTTGCAATTACCAGTTGTGCTGCTATGAGTATGCAAGGATCTTTTTCGTATAATGACTTATTTTCCTCTGGGTGGATACCTAGAAGTGGGATTGCTGGATCATATGGTAGTTCTACTTTTAGTTCTTTAAGGAATTTCCACACTGTTTTCCATAGAGGTTTTACTAGTTTATATTCCCACCAGCAGTGTAGAAGTGTTCCGTGATTACCACATCCACGCCAAAATCTACTGTTTCTTGACTTTTTGATTACTGCCATTCTTACAGGAGTAAGGTGGTCTCATGGTGGTTTTGATTTGCATTTCCCTAATCATTAGCGATGTGGATCATTTTTTCATGGTTTTTGGACATTTGTATATCTTCTTTTGAGAATCGTCTATTCATGTCCTCAGCAAACTTTTTGATAGGATTGTCTGTTTTTTTTCTTACTGATTTGTTTGACTTTGTTGCAGATTCTGGATATTAGTCCTTTGTCAAACGTATATGTTGGGAAGATTTTCTCCCACTCTGTGGGTTGCCTGTTTACTCTGCTGACTGTTCCTTTTGCCAAGAAAAGCTCTTTAGTTTAATTAAGTCCCAACTATATATTTTTGCTTTTTTTTTTTTTTTTGGTTTGGTTTGGTTTTTTTGAGATAGCGCTATCTCAGCTCACTGCAAGCTCTGCCTCCTGGGTTCAAGCAATTCTCCTGCGTCAGTCTCCCAAGTAGCTGGGATTACAGGCACATGCCAGTATGCCCAGCTAATTTTTGTATTTTTAGTAGAGATGAGGTTTCACCATGTTGGCTAGGCTGTTCTCAAACTTCTGACCTCAAGTGATCCACCTGCCTTGGCCTCCCAAAGTGCTGGGATTACAGGGTGAGCCACTGAGCCTAGCCTTTCTTTTTATTGCATTTTCTTTCAGGTTATTGGTCATTAAATAAATCCTTGCCTAAGTCAATGTCTAGAAAGGTTTTTCCAATGTTATCTTCTAGAGTGTTTTGAGTTTCAGATCTTAGGTTTAAGTCTTTGATCCATCTTGAGTTGATTTTTATATAAAGTGAGGGATGAGGATCCAGTTTCATTCTCCTCCAAATGGCTAGCCAATTATACCAGCACCATTTGTTGAAAAGGGTGTCCTTTTCCCATTCTGTGTTTTTGTTTGGTTTGTCGAAGATCAGTTGGCTGTAAGTATTTGGCTTTATTTCTTGGTTCTCTATTCTGTTCCATTGGTTTTTGTGCTTATTTTTATACCAGTACCATGCTGTTTTGGTGACTGTGGCCTTGTAGTATAGTTTGAAATCAAGTAGTGTGATGCCCCCAGATTTGCTCTTTTTGCTTAGTCTTGCTTTGGCTACAAGGGTTCTTTTTTGGTTTCATATAAATTTTAGAATTGTTTTTTCTAACTCTGTGAAGAATTATGGTGGTATTTTGATGGGAATTGCATTGAATTTGTAGACTGCTTTTAGCAGTGTGGTTATTTTCACAATATTGATTCTACCTATCCATAAGCATGGGTTGTGTTTCCATTTGTTGTGTCATCTATTTCTTTCAGCAGTGTTTTGTAGTTTTCCTCATAGAGGTCTTTCAACTCCTTGGTTAGGTATATTCCTAAGTACTTAATTTTTTTTGCAGCTATTATAAAAAGCGTTGATCTGTTTATTTGTTTCTCCACTTGGTCACTGTTAGTATATAGAACAGCTACTGATTTGTGTACATTAATCTTGTATCCAGAAACTTTGATGAGTTCTTTTATCAGCTCTAGGAGATTTCCGGAGGAGTCCTTATGGTTTTCAAGGTAAACAATCATAGCATCAGCAAACAGGAACAGTTTGACTTCCTCTTTACCGATTTGGATGTCCTTTATTTCTTTCTCTTGTCTGACTGCTCTGGCTAACTTCAGTAATATGTTGAAGAGGAATGGTGAAAATGGGCATTCTTGTCTTGTTCCAGCTCTCAGAGGGAATGCTTTCAAGTTTTCCTCATTCAGTATTATGTTGGCTGTGGGTTTGTTATAGATGGTTTTTATTACATTGAAGTATGTCCCTTGTATGCCAATTTTGCAGAGAGTTTTAATCATAAAGTGATGCTGGATTTTGTTGAATGTTTTTTCTGCATCTATTGAGATGCTCATGTGATTTTTGTTTTTAATTCTCTTTATGTGGTGTATCACATTTATTGACTTGCCTATGTTAAACCATCCCTGGATCTCTGGTATGAAACCTACTTGATCATGGTGGATTATCTTTTTTATATGTTGTTGGATTAGGTTAGCTAGTGTTTTGTTAAGGATTTTAGCATCTATATTCATCAAGAATATGAGTCTGTAGTTTTCTTTCCTGGTTATGTCCTTTCCTGATTTCGGTATAAGGGTGATGCTGGCTTCATCGAATAAACTAGGTACTGTTCCTTCTTTCTTTGTCTTGTATAATAATTTCAAAAGCGTTGGTTATTTCAAAACCATTCAATTCTTCATTGAATGCCTCGTAGAATTCTGCTGTGAATCCGTCTGGTCCTGGGCTTTATTTTGTTCGTAATTTTTTAACTACGATTTCAATCTTGGTGCTTGTTATTGGTCTTTTCAGGGTATCTAATTCTTTCTGATTTAAGCTGTATTTTTCCAGGAATTTATCCATCTCTTCTAGGTTTTATAATTTATGTGCATAAAGATGTGTATAGTAGCCTCGAATGATCTTTTGTATTTCAGTGATGTCAGTAGTAATATCTCCTGTTTCTTTTCTTAATGAGATTATTTGTATTTTCTCTCTTATTTTCTTGGTTAATCTTGCTAATGTCTATCAATTTTATTTATCTTTTTGAAGAACTAGCTTTTTATTTCATTTATCCTTTGTATTGATTTTGTTTTCAATGTCATTTAGTTCTGCTCTGATCTTGGTTATTTCCTGTCCTCTGCTAGGCTTGGATTTGGTTTGTTCTTGTTTCTCCAGTTCCTTGAGGTGTGACCTTAGCATGTTAGTTTGTGCTCTTTCAGACTTTTTGATGTAGGCATTCAGGGCTATGAACTTCCCTCTTAGCACTGCCTTTGCTGTATCCCAGAGGTTTTGATAGGTTGTGTCATTATTTTTGTTCAGTATAAAGTTTTTAATTTCCATCTTGACTTTGTTTTTGACCCAATGCCCATTCAGGAGCAATTTAATTTCCATGTATTTTCATGGTTTTGAAAGTTCCTTTTGGAATTGATTTCCAGTTTTATTCCACTGTGGTCTGAGAGACTGCTTGATACAATTTCAATTTTCTTAAATTTATTGAGGCTCGTTTTATGGCCTATCATATGGTCTGTCTTGAAGGAAGTTCCATGCACTGTTGAATAGAATGTGTATTTTGTGGTTGTTGGGGGAACTGTTCTGTATATATCTGTTAAGTCTATTTGTTCCAAGGTATAGTTCAAATCCATTTTTTATTTGTTGACTTCCTGTCTTGATCACTATCTAGTGCCGTCAGTGGAATACTGAATTTCCCCACTATTACTGTGTTGCTGTCGATCTCATTTATTAGGTCTATTAGCAATTGTTTTATAAATTGGGGAGCTCCAGTGTTAGGTGCATATATATTTAGGTTTGTGATAGTTTCCTGTTGGACAAGTCCTTTTACCATTATATAACGTTCCTCTTCGTCTCTTTTAAGTGCTATTTGTTTTGTCTGATATGAGAATAGCTACACCTGATCGCTTTTGGTGTTCATTTGCATGAAATACCTTTTTCTACCCCTTTACTTTAAGTTTATGTGAGTCCCTATGTGTTAGGTTAGTCTCCCCAAGGCAGAAGAAAACTGGTTGGTGAGTTCTTATGTATTCTGCATTTCTGTATCTTCAAGTGGAGCATTTAGGCCATTTACATTCAATGTAAATATTGAGATGTGAGGTACTATTGCATTCATTGTGCTATCTGTTGCCTGTGTACCTTGGTTTTTTGGGGTTTTGTTTATGCTTTTGAACTTCTGTTTTTGTTTTATAGGTCCTGTGTGATTTATGTTTTAAAGGGGTTCAATTTGTTGTGTTTCCAGGATTCGTTTCAAGATTTAGAGCTCCTTTTAGCAGTTCTTGTAATGGTGGCTTGGTAGTGGCTAATTTTCTCAGCATTTGTTTGTACCGAAAAGATCAGTATCTTTTCTTAATATATGATGTTTAGTTTCACTTGATACAAAATTCTTGGCTGATAATTATTTTGTTTGAGGAGGCTGAAGATAGGACCCCAGTCCCTTCTAGCCTGTAGGGTTTCTACTAAGAAATCTGCTGTTAATCTGATAGGTTTTCATTTATAGGTTACCTGGTGCTTCTATCTCATAGCTCTTAAGATTCTTTCCTTCATCTTAACTTTAGATAACCTGATGACAGTGTGCCTAGGCAATGACCTTTTTATGATGTATTTCCCAGGTGTTCTTTGTGCTTCTTGTATTTGGATGTCTAGGTCTCTAGCAAGGCTGGGGACATTTCCTCAATTATTCCCCCAAATATGTTTTTCAAACTTTTAGATTTCTTTTCTTCCTCAGAAACACTCATTATTCTTAGGTTTGGTTGTTTAACATAATCTCAGACTTCATGGAGTCTTTGTTCCTTTTTTCTTATTCTTTTCTCTTTGTCTTTGTTGGATTGAGTTAATTCGAAGAACTTGTCTTTGAGCTCTGAATTTCTTTTTTCTACTTGTTCAATTCTATTGCTGAGACTTTCCAGAGCATTTTGCATTTCTGTAAGTGTGTCCAATGTTTCCTGAATTTTTTATCATTTTTTCTTTAAGCTATCTATTTCCTCGAATATTTATTCCTTCACTTCTTGTATCATTTTTTGAATTTCCTTGCATTGGGCTTCACATTTCTCTGGTGCCTCCATGATTAGCTTAATGAGTAACCTCCTGAATTGTTTCAGTTAAATCAGGGATTTCTTCTTGGTTTGAATCCATTGCTAGTGAACTAGTGTGGTTTTTGAGGGGTGTTAAAGAGCCCTGTTTTATTATATTACCAGAGTTGGTTTTCTGGCTCCTTCTCATTTGCATAGGTTCTGTCAGAGGGAAGGTCTAGGGCTGAATGCTATTGTTCAGATTCTTTTGTCCCACGGGTTGTTCCCTTGATGTAGTACTCTCCCCCTTTTCCTATGGATGTAGCTTCCTGTGAGCCAAACTGCAGTGATTGTTGTCTCTCTTCTGGGTCTAGCCACCCAGCAAGTCTACCTGGCTCGGGGCTGGTACTGGGGGTTGTCTGCACAGGGTCCTGTGATGTGAACCATCTATGGGTCTCTCAGCTGTGGATACCAGCACCTGTTCCAGTGGAGGTGGCAGGGGGTGGTGGATGGACTCTTTGAGGGTTCTTAGTGTTGGTGATTTAATGATCTATTTTTATGCCGGTTGGCCTCCTGCCAGGAAGTGGCACTTTCCAGAAGCATCAGCTGTGGCAGTATGGAGGGGAACCAATGGTGGGCTGGGCCCTAGAATTCCCAAGATTATATGACCTTTGTCTTCAGCTACCAGGGTGGGTAGGGAAGGACTATCAGGTGGGGGCGAGGGTAGGCATGACTGAGCTGAGACTCTGCTTGGACAGGTCCTCCTGGAGCTGCTATGGGAGATGGGGGTGGGGTTCCCAGGTCAATGGACTTGTGTACCTAGGAGGATTATGGCTGTCTCTGCTGAGTTATGCAGGTTGGAGCATGGCCGGGTGGGGGAAGCTGGCAGTGACAGACTTCACCCAGTTCCAATGCAAACCTAAGAGCCAGTTTCATTCCCACTCATGTCCCTCACTAACAGCCCTAAGTCTATTTCCAGGCTGTGGGCGAGCTGGTCTTGAGAATTTGCCTCAGGCTACCTGCCTCCCAGCTGTGAAAGAAAAGGGCTTGTTTCTTCCCCTGCAAATTTGCTCCCTCCCCTGAGTTCTGGCCAGGAGGCTTCTCGCCCGATTCAAATTGTTACGAAGTTCAGCTGGAGATTTCCTTCTCCCTGTAGTGTTCCCCACCCCGCAGCTCCTCTGGCCACCCTCCCGATGGATCCCTGTGGTGCCAGGCAGGAATTATCTGCTTGGGGATGCAGCGAGCTCCCAGGACCTTACCCACTACTTCCTCTACCCAGGTATTTCACTCGGCTCCCCAAATTGACTCAGCTCCAGGTAAGGTCAGAAACTTCTCTCTCAAGCAGACCTTCAGTTTCTCCAGTGGGCGTATGTGTTTGAGAGAGGAGGACCTCCCTTTCCCTCTTCTGCAGTTGGGGCACTCACAGTATTTGTGGGGGTGGTCTCCCGGGTCCTGCACGAGCAGTCTGCTTCCTTCAGAAGGTTTGTGGGTCCTCTCAGGATTGCTGGTTTGTTCTTACAGTTGATCTGGAGCTAAAATTCACATGCAAGCCTCTGCAAGCTGCTCTGTTTTTCCGCGTCAGAGCTGCAATCCAGTCTTGCCTCCTGTCCACCATGATCATCTAGAGGAGAAATTTATCCAGAATCCAAACAAAAAGGAGCTGGATTCTCATTTATAAATTTATAAATCATTTATAAATTCACATGGCAGGTTTTCTTCTAAGAAATGCTCAGGATTAGGCTTATTTTATTGGTCTTTCAAAATGAGGGAATTTTTTTCAAGCCGTCTTATTCTAGTATCCATGTAACATAAAGGCAAAGGCTAAAGAGGGATTCTATGCCAAAACGCAGTAAAATAAGAGCCTTTAAATTTAGAAAGACAGCTTCAGTCAAAAAGTTAAAACATAAAGGAAAACAAAAAACTACAATTAATAAGACCACCAATTTGATCATAATCTTCTATAAAAAGTTGTATCCACATCCCCCTCTGGTGTACATATTGCATTTACATTTCCGCCAGCACCCTACAGTAAAACAGTAAAACATTATCTACCATCAACTGCCTTGTCAGTGAATTTTTTGTCTGACTTTTTGTTAGGTTCAGAGGGCACATATGTAGGTTTGTTACATGAGAAAATTGAAAGTCACTGAGGTTGGGGGCATAAATGATCCCGTCACCCAGGTAGCGAGCACCGTATCTGATGGGTAGTTTTTCAACCTATGCCCACTTCCCACCCTCCAGATCATTCTTTCAAAAAGACACACTCATTGGTATGCTCATTGCAGCACTATTTTCAGTAGCAAAGACATGGAATCAACCTAGATGCCTATCAACAGTGGAATGGATAAAGAAAATGTGATACATATACACCAGGGAATACTATGCAGCCCTAAAAATAAATGAAATCATGTCGTTTGCAGCAAAATGGATGCAGCTGAAGGCCATTTTCCAAAGTGAATTAACATAGGATCGGTGAATTTTAATGACAAGGAAAAAATACGTTGACTTTGTTATGTGACTTTCAGTAGGAATGGCATTCCTCCTCAGCGAGGGCTGCTATGTTCTGCCTATTCCTTTTTATGCTAGACTTGTAGAAGTTAAGAATTTGTTTTACAAGGCTATAATTTTCATATAAAGCTGTGTCACCTGACCCAAGCCTTAGAGGTGAGGGCCAGCAGGGAGAGAAAGGAAAAAGTAACTTCCCCAGTAGTTAGAGCCAGAATACAAATGGAAATGGAAGAATTAACTTTAGGAAAAGCAAAGTCAAAATGAAAGGGGGTAAGATTGGATGCAGATGCCAATATAATGTTCAGGTGAAAGTAAGCAGAAAGTTTTAGCAAATCTCACCTGACAGTCCCTATTTTCTCTGTGAAATAGAAGCAAGGATGTCTCAGCATGAAGGTAGAGAAGATGGAGGAAACAGAACAGGACCTGCTTGTAAAAGTCGTTGTGGGAACTAAGAGGGAGAATGAATAGCATGATTTGTCTAACTGTATGATCTAGGGTTGAGTGATTTTTCCAAGAAGAAGTATCAATGTGAGACAAAAACATGAGAGACAATGCGTTTTGGAGTCATACTGCTCTGGTCTCAGATATCTGCTTTTCCTTCTAGCTATGTTTTCTTTGGCAAGTTACTTAATATGTAAACTCCACGTTCTCTGTTGGTACTAGTGGAATAAGAGTGCCTAGGTTACAGGGTTATGTGAGGATTAAGTAAAGGAATGCAAAGTGCTTGGCATATTGTAGATATTGAATAACAAAAGCCACTATAAAAGGGAAATAAATGGTCCATAATAAAAGTGTAAAATTGTGAGTATTCACTGGATTTAGAAGAACAACAATACAAGATGAAAGTTAAAATACTAAATGAAAATGAATTAAAATAATCATTTGACATTGAGATAATTGGGTTTATAGGCAAGACTAGTAGTTTGTTGCCATGATATAACAGCTGATTTTATTCTATCAGTTAATTTCAAGTAAAGTCATAAGTTTAGTTTTAAAAAACATAATTTCATTTTTAAAGAGCTTTTTATTTGTAAAATATGAATGTGGAAGTAAAAATATCTCATTATTTAAATTTTCTATAAAGTAAATAATTAAAAATTCATTTTCTTCACTCCCCAAACTCTTTTTGCTGAACTCATTTAAGTCTTCATTGCAAAGGAAAACCAATTTTCTTTTCTCTTTCTCTCTCTTTTTTCTCTCTCAATGTATCTTTTACCAACAATTATATCTAAAAATTTAGTGTTTTTTTGAATCATTCTCCTCTATACTGAGGGCTGGCAAATGACCACCTGTAGGCTAAATGTAGTTTTTATAAATAAAGCTTTATTAGAACACAGTGACTCTCACTCATTTACATATTGCCTATGGCTGCCTTCATAATATGACAAGGTTGAGTAGTTTTGACTAACCACAGGGTTGTGAAGCCTAAAAAATTTACTGTCTGGCTCTTTACAGAAAACCTTTGCTTACCCAGGTTTACTTTGGCACAATCTGTTGCTCAGTTTTCTTTACTTAACTTAGTGCTATGGTTGTCTCTCTAGGTCAATATATAGGTGTGTTTTATTTATTTAAAGTATTTCAGATTATACTCTGAAATTATTCATGTTAATTTGTTTAATCACCATTGGAAGTTTAAATCATCTTTAGTTTTGAAGATATACTAAAGTCACATTTACTAAGTACATATTAACAATTGCTAGAGTATGGTATATATTTTTTAGAATGTTATAAGAAAGTAACAGCTTTCTGTAACATATTTAGAGATACTATGTTCCTTGAATATTCCAGTTCATTATGAAATAAAAACTAATGAAACCATGAGGAAAATTCAAGTGAGTAAAAATAATATTATGAAAATGACTATTAAAAAACCTAAAATAAAGTTAAATAATGACTCCCAAATTTGAAGGGTATTATATCATAGAGCATAGCAAAATTAGTGATTACTAGTTATTTTCTCAATAGAAGCCCTGCTCCCCTTTTATTATTATGGATAGAACTCCAATTTAGCCATGTTCCAGTTAAACATACCCAGGCCTCAAGGCAGCTATGGGTGGCCTTGTAATACTGCTTTCCAAGTAATTATGTAAAGAAATGCAGACATGACACCTACGGTTCCAGCAACCATCTGATAACCTTGATTTGAGAAGCATTGTTTTAAAGGCTTATATTTTGACATATGATGGAGTGGGAAGATAGTCATGTGTCCTGATCATGCCCTTGAGCCATAATACTAGCCTTAAATTGACTTGTCCCTAACATTTTGTGGTATGGCGCAATTTAGCCCCTACCTTTTAAAAGCACAATAGGAGAACTTTCTGTTATTTGAAACAGATTCAGTCCTAACAAGCAACCAGCAATCTGTAATGTGCTACAATAAGTTCCATTTAGTCCAGAATTAACTTTCTACGTAAGCATGTTATTTTCCCCCCAATTACTGTACGAACATTGAACCCAGGAAGTTTTTATAAAGTAGGTATGTAATACATATATCCACAGCTTTAAATCCTATTTATACTTCACCACTTCCAAAATTTCTATTTCTCAACCGAAATTATCTTTGCAGATCAAGCTTTACATAACCAACAGATTTTTGTCATTTGGATGTCTGACACAAATTTCAAATTTAACACATGCAAAACTCAGTGCTTAATCTTACCTGCCAAATCTCTCTCCTCCTTCAGTCTTCAAAGTCCCCATCTACTCTGTTACTTAGGCAGAAACTTAGGTCACTTCCTCTTCACACCCATCATTACCAAAATTCAGTATGCCATCAGGGTCTCTGAAGTCAGCTTCCAAAATCTTTCTCATCCCTCCATTTTCAGCATCCATAGACTATGCCATCATCCCCCACCACTGCGTCTGCAATTCTCTCCCTGAATGACACATTCTGCTTTTCCTTTCTATTCCTTCCATTACATTTTCTATACTGCCATGATCTTTTAAAAATATAAATAGAATGTTACTACCCTACTTTCAAAGGTTTTCTATTATACTAAGAAAATGGGATCTAAAAATGCCCTGCATGATCAGCTCCTGCCAACCTCTCCAACCTCATCTTGTATCATTTTCATGCTTGTTCATTACATTCACAGCATCCTGTGTTCTTTCAGTTCCTAAAACACTCTACGTTCTTTTTTACTCATGAGACTCTATACATGCTGAACCCCTTCATTAAATGTCTCCCTAGATAATTCATACTTTTTCTTTAGGTCCCTTTAGTTTTATAGAAAGATGTACTAAATTCACCTTAATTAAGTACATATTAACAATTTCCAGAGTATGGTATATATCTTTTAGAATGTTACAAGAAAGCAACAGATTTCTGTAACACATTCACAGATATTCTGTTCCATGAATATTCCAGTTCATTATAAAATAAAAAGTTATGAAACCATAAGGAAAATTCAAATGCATAAAAATAATATTATGAAAATGGGCTGTACCCTGTAGCATTCTGAGGACAAGCCTGAATTCTGAGAAGGGAAAGTGGTAAAAGTATTGTCCAGTCCTTTTTAAGTTGGTGGCTGAGCTTGGTGAGGTGTGTTTTTAAAAGACTTGTAGTTTGTTCTACCTTTCCTGAAGACTGAGGACCGTAAGGGATATAAAGGTTTCATTGCATACTAAGAGCCTGAAAAACTGCTTGGCTGATTTGACTAATAAAGGCCGGTCTGCTTTTGGACTTTATAGAGGTGGGAAGGCCAAACCGAGGAATTATGTCTGACAGAAGGGAAGAAATGACCATGGTGGCCTTCTTAGACCTTGTGGGAAAGGCCTCTACCCATCCAGTGAAAGTGTCTACCCAGACCAAGAGGTATTTTAGTTTCCTGAATCGGGGCATGTTGAGTAAAGTCAATTTGCCAGTTCTGGGCGGGGGCAAATCTCTGAGCTTGATGTGTGGGGAAGGAAGGGGGCCTGAATAATCCTTGAGAAGTAGTAGAATAGCAGATGGAACACTGAGAAGTTATTTCCTTGAGGATAGATTTCCACGATGGAAAGGAAATGAGAGGTTCTAAGTGGCGGGATAGCGGCTTGTACTATAGCATAGCCTGCCTTTGCTGGTGTGTGGCGATTAGGCCTGGTGGAACTGCC
This sequence comes from Hylobates moloch, assembly GCF_009828535.3. Taxonomy (NCBI): domain Eukaryota; kingdom Metazoa; phylum Chordata; class Mammalia; order Primates; family Hylobatidae; genus Hylobates; species Hylobates moloch. The sequence goes on along the minus strand of NW_026652290.1, from coordinate 72,951,003 downwards.
ATCAATAAACCAAGTGTGATCAGGGTGAGGAACAGGAAAGAAGGAAATACGGGGAAACGGGGTGAATGTCAGGTGGCTCGGAGAGATACAGTCATGGGGGTCAGGTGTGGTATCAGGAATAATGTGGGAGGCTGGATTGAAGTCCAGGCCAGGAACAATGGTAATTGTGGGAGACTCAACAAAGAGTGAGTACAGCTGAAGGAGCCGGGGGGCAGAAAGTATATGTGTCAGGTGTGAGGAAGAAAATAGGTTTTGGAAGTTATGAGAACTGTAGAGAGTGAGTTGAGCACAGTTTGTGATTTTAAGGGCCTCTGAAAGTATTAGGGCGGTGGCAGCTGCTGCACGCAGACTTGAGGGCTAGGCAAAACAGTAAGGTCAAGTTGTTTGGGTAAAAAGGCTACAGGGCATGGTCCTGGTTCTTCCTGGTTCTTCCTCACACCTGACACATATAGTTTCTGCTCCCCAGCTCCTTCAGCTGTACTCACTCTTTGTTGAGTCTCCCACAATTACCATTGTTCCTGGCCCGGACTTCCATCCGGCCTCCCACATTATTCCTGATACCACACCTGACCCCCATGACTTGTATAAGAGTTCTGACTGCACAGCCCTGCACTTCAGCTGTGGGTAATGAAAAGGGTTGGGATCAGTCAGGCAAAGCTAGGGTGGGGGCAGTCTCTAAAGCTGTCTTCAAGGAATGGAAAGAGGAGTGGGGAAGGGATTTAGGATCTATGGGGTCAGCTAGGTTTCCTTTTGTGAGTTTATATAATGGTTTTGTTAGGATGGCAAAACCAGGTATCTAAAGTTGAAAGTGTCTAACCATGCCTAGGAAGGAAAGGAGTTGTTTTGTAGAAGGTACTGGGGTTTGAGGGATCAGTCAGACACCGTCGGCAGGGAGAGCATGTGTGTTTTTATGAAAATTATGCCGAGATAGGTAACAGATGACAAAGAAATTTGGACTTGACTGAAGTAATGGGGGCTGTCTGTGAAGCTTTGCAGCAGTACAGCCCAGGTAATTTGCTGAGGCTGATGGGTGTCAGGGACAGTCCAAGTGAAAGCGAAGAGAGGCTGGGATGAAGGGTGCAAAGGAATAATAAAGAAAGCATGTTTGAGATCCAGAACAGAATAATGGATTGTGGAGGGAGGTTTTGAGGATAGGAGAGTATATGGGTTTGGCACCATGGGGTGGATAGGCAAAACAATTTGGTTGATAAGGCACAGATCCTAAACCAACCTGTAAGCCTTTTCTGCTTTTAGGACAGGTGAAATGGGGGAATTGTAATGGGAATTTATAGGCTTTAAAAGGCCATGCTGTAACAGGCAAGTGATAACAGGCTTTAATCTTTTTAAAGCATGCTGTGGGATGGGATATTGGCATTGAGCGAGGTAAGGGCGATTAGGTTTTACTGAGATGGTAAGGGGTGCATGACTGGTCACCAAGGAGGGAGTAGAGTTGTCCTATACTTGTGGGCTAAGGTGGGGAGATACAAGGGGAGGATGTGAAGGAGGCTTTGAACTGGGGGAAAAGGTGGCAAAAGGCATGGCTGTAGCCTAGGAATAGTCAGGGAAGCAGAAAATTTAGTTAAAGTGTCTCGGCCTAATAAGGGAACTGGGCATGTGGGGATAACTAAAAAGGAGTGCTTAAAAGAGTATTGTCTAAGTTGGCACCAGAGTTGGGGAGTTTTAAGAGGTTTAGAAGCCTCGCTGTCAACATGCACAACAGTTATGGAGGCAAGGGAAACAGGCCCTTGAAAAGAAGGTAATGTGGAGTGGGTAGCCTCTGTATAAATTAAGAAGGGGATGGACTTACCTTCCACTGTGAGAGTTACCCACAGCATCTGTGATGGTCCTATAGGCTTCCGAGGCGATCAGGCAGTGTCAGTCTTCAGCTGCTAAGCCGAGCAGATCTGGGAAGGAGTCAGTCAGAAAGCCTTGGGCCAGAGTTCCAGGGGCTCTGGGAGTGGCTGCCAGATGAGTTGGGCAGTCCGATTTCCAGTGGGGTCCCACACAGATGGGACACGGCTTAGGAGGAATCCCAGGCTGCGGGCGTTCCTTGGACTGGTGGCCAGATTTCTGGCACCGGTAGCAAGCTCCTGGGGGAGGCTGTCCTGGAGGAATGTCTGGCCACTGCGGTTCAGGCATTTGGAAGTTCTTGTGCGCTGGAGATGTGGCTGGGGTTTCTCTCACAGTGGAGGCAAGGAATTGCAACTCAGAAATACGTTGTTACTTGGCTGCCTCTACTCTTTTATTGTACACCTTGAAGGCGAGGTTAATTAAGTCCTGTTATGGGGTTTGATGGCCAGAATTTAATTTTTGAAGTTTTATTTAATGTCAGGAGCAGATTGGGTAATAAAATGTATGTTGAGAATAAGATGGCCTTTTGACCTTTTAGTGTCTAGGACTGTAAAGTGTCTCACGGTTGCTGCCAAATGAGCCATTAGCTGGGCTGGGTTTTTCATATTTGATGAAAGACCCTAAACACTAACTGATTTGGAAGAGGTCGGATAAAGAAAACGGAGCATTAACTTTGACTCTGCCTTTAGCTCCAGCCACCTTTTTAAGAGGGAATTGCTGGGCAGGTGGGGGAGGGCCAGTCACCAAAGGAAATGGTAAGCCGGCCCGGGTGTGAGGAGGGGAGGTGATAAAAGGATTATAGGGTGGAGGAGCATATGCTGGGGGAAGAATTGGGACCTAGCTCAGCCTGGCAAGGAGGGGAGAGGTTAGATAGGTCTGTAGAAAAGGAAGATTAGAAAGACTTAGCTACACTTGGGGTTGGGACTGAGGGGACAGGCGGGAGGGAAGGAAGATTTGGGACGAGTTGCATTGGGAACAGAGACTAGGAAGGGACCAGTGTGTAAAAGAATGCCTGGACGCCAGGTATCTCAGACCGTTTGCCCATTTTATGACAAGAATTATTTAGGTCTTGTAAGTGCCGTTTTCTGGCCTTTTAGAGCCGTTGTCAAGTTTGTACTGGGGACAAGTGGTGTTGCAGAAGAAAATAAGGCATGTAGATTTTAGGTCAAGCAAGAGTTGAAGAGGTTTTAAGTTCTTAAGAACACAGGCTAAGGGAGAAGAAGGAGGAATGGAGGGTGGATGTTTGCCTATAGTGAAGGAGGCAAGTTTAAAGAGAAGGGTAGAGACACGGAGAAGGGGGTGGGGTGCAGCCCTGGGCTGCAACATGGGTGAGCAGCCAAAGCAGGCGTCCCATTAATTGACTTGCCACCAAGGGAACATGGGTGAACGATCAAGGCAGGCATCCCCATGGAGATCAGACACCAATGGAACGTGGGTGAATAATCAGAGAGGCATCCCCGCAATGATTAAACACCAAGGGAAGGCTGCCTTCCCATGTCCGTGACTGGTGCCAGAGATTTGGGTCCATGGATAAAATGTGTCTCCTTTGTCTCTACCAGAAAATGAAAGGAATTGAAATTAAGAGAAGGGAGAGATTGAAGTGTGGCGCCAAGATTGAAAGGAGAAAGAGGTTGAGGGATAGTGAGGGAGGTTGGAGAAGAGAGTAAAAAGAGGCCATTTACCGGATTTGAAATTGGTGAGATGTTCCTTGGGCTGGTCAGTCTGAGGACCTGAGGTCGTAGGTGGATCTTTCTCACGGAGCAAAGAACAGGAGGACAGGGGATTGATCTCCCAAGGGAGGTCCCGCGATCCGAGTCACGGCACCAAATTTCACTCGCGTCCATGTGAAGAGACCACCAAACAGGCTTTGTGTAAGCAATAAAGCTTTTAATCACCTGGGTGCAGGTGGGCTGAGTCAGAAAAGAGAGTCAGTGTAGGGAGACAGGGGTGGGGCCATTTTATAAGATTTGGGCAGGTAAAGGAAAATTACAGTCAAAGGGGGGTTGCTCTCTGGTGGGCAGGAGTAGGGGTCACAAGGTGCTCAGTAGGGGAGCTTTTGAGCCAGGATGAGCCAGGAGAAGGAATTTCACAAGATAATGTCATCAGTTAAGGCAGGAACAGGCCATTTTCACTTCTTTTGTGGTGGAATGTCATCAGCTAAGGCAGAAAGCAGCCTTCTGGATGTGTACATGCAGGTCACAGGGGATATGATGGCTTAGCTTGGGCTCAGAGGCCTGACAAGTATGTTTTGTTCTAAAGAGAGTCGTTGAGAGATATTTTCATGTTTGTAGAAACTATGGCTTCAAAGTAGATGGGAACATTTGGCTTAGACCTCAGTGATGAAAGTATGATTATCCTCAGAGGACTATAAACCTAATACATCAGTAATTGCAGCTTTTGTTTGGTTTATGCTCAATAAAACCACTTTGAGATATAAAAAATTTCTCTTTTAACCATGTTATTGAGGAACAATATACATAAAAAGGTTGTATTTATTTCATATGTACTACTTGATGAGTTTTGAGGTAAGTACACACCAATGAGATCATCACTATAATCTATATCATAAATATATTCATCAACTCCAGAAGTTTCTTTATTCTTCTTTTTTTTTTTGTTTTTTTTTTTTTTTTTGAGATGGAGTTTTGCCCTTGTCACTCATGCTGGAGTGCAGTGGCGCCATCTCGGCTCGCCACAACCTCCACCTCCCAAGTTCAACAGATTCTCCTGCCTCAGCCTCCCAAATAGTTGGAATTATAGGCACCCACCACCATGCCCAGCTAATTTTTGTATTTTCAGTAGAGATGGGGTCTAACCATGTTAGCCAGGCTGGTCTCGAACTCAGGTGATCCACCCACCTTGGCCTCCCAAAATGTTGGGATTACAGGCATGAGCCACTGTGCCTGACCTCTTTCTTTTTTATTTATACTATCACTTTTTTATGATAAAAAACACTTAACATAAGATTTACCCTCTTAGCAATTTTTTTAACTGTAACATTGTTAACTGAAACATTGTTTTGTAAAGTAGATCTCTAGAACATCCTTATGTTGCATAACTGAAACTTTCTATTCTTTGATTAATACCTCCCATTGCCCCCCTCTCCATAAGTACATTTTCATTAGTATTCTTACAAGATATTCATTTTCTCTGTTGTATTGTATTCCATTTTATGGCCATTAAAAAATATCAATTTTTCTAGTGAAAGCAAGGTAAATGTTTTCTAAGATGTTCAGTTTCACATAATGCTACCATGAAACCTCTTGTATGTGTTTCTTGGAGCATATAAGCGAGACATTCTCTGAAGTTTTAAGAGTCATAAGTTGTATATATTTTCATTCATATGGTAACACTATATTTTTTCCTAAGTGATTATTTCAGTCACTTCTACCAGCAGTGTACAGTTTCCAATACTCTCAATCTTGGCAAACATCTGAGCTAATTCACTAATTTAATTTTCTTTTATATTTTGGACAAATTATTTTCTATTTTATCTCTTTGTGGTTGTAATTTGCATTTTCTTGATTACTAACAAGGTTGATCTTATCATCTTTTTAGTGCATATTTGTGTTCATGATTCCTGAATTATCTGTTTATTTCTCATTTTTGCCTACTTTTGTCTTTTTTTATTTGTATAATTTCAATTTATCCAATCTAAATTTACTGGTTTATACTTTCAAATATTTTTACCCAGTTTGTAACTTTTCTTTGTACTGTTTTTTGTTGTCACATCTTTTAATGAACAAAAAAATGTATAATTTTACTTTGCTGAATTTTTTAAGCATTTATTTTGTAATTTATAGTTTGTTTTTTTCTCTTAAGAACTTTTCTACATGGTAGTCATACAAATATTATCCCTTATACTCTTTTAAAAGTCTTAAAATTCTGTTTTACATTTGGATCTTTATTCAACCTGAAATTAATCTTTGATTAAGATGTGAGTTAGAAATGCTAAAGTACTATTTTTTCTATTTGGATAATAAATTATGTTAGGCTTTCTTTTGGGTAATTTTTTTTCTTTTTTTTTTTGTTTTTTTGTTTATTACTATTAATGCTTTGTGATATTTCCTTCCTGTTTTTTACCCATCTCTTTAAAAAAATATGTTTACATAGATAACATAATACTATGTCATAGACAGTATTATAGATTATTTTTGCATAACCATATAATGTAAGCATTTCTTTATGGTTTTACAAAGTCTTAAAAATTCAGTTTTAATTGCCTTAAAAAAGCACATCATAAAGATATTTCAAAATTGTATTACCTTTCATTTTCTTGCTATTAGGTATTGAGACTATCTCACATTTGCTCTTTTTATTACACATATTTAAGGTGTACAATATGATGTTTGTATATATGTAGTAAAGTGATTACTAAAGTCAAGTAAATTATCATATTCATCTCTTCACATTTTTTTTCTTGTTTTTGGTAGTGAGAGCACCTGAAATCTATTTTCTTGGGAAAATTTTAGTGTATAATACAGCATTATTTAACTCTAAACATCATACTATACAGAAGCCTTGTACAGTGTTTGTGAAAAATTAGTACAGCAACTATGAAAAACATTATAGAGATCCTATAAAAAGTTTAAAATAGAAATATCACTTGTCTAGCAATTTCTTTTCTGGTATATGCCTAAAGGGGTTGAAATCAGTACCTCAAAGAGATATCTGTGCTTCTATGTTCTTTGTAACATTTTTCACAATATCCAAGATATGGAAACAACCTAAGTGTACATCAAAGGATGGTGAATAGTCTCTCCACCTTGAAGAGTGACAGGAAGCTCCATTTTGAATTATTAGAGCAAGAATCCTTTTCCCTTTTTTCTTTAGCTCTGCCATATTTCACAATAATTTTTTTATATTTCAAGAAAAGAGATATACATATTTAGTATAAGATAGCAGTTGAGCCAGGAGAATAAATGAGTTCACTCAAAAAAGTGTTATAATTTAAATATAATATTGGAGTAACAAATTTCATTAATTTTGTTGAATATGGAATATGGAGAGGTTCCCCAGAAAGAAAGAGAGTCTGGATCATTTGCTAACCCATCAGTGTCATAAGTTAGAAAAATAACGTGTGGAGCTAGATAGGCTATGATTGAAATGTGGTCTTTCTGAACTTCAGTTGTGAGCTAGAGGAAAATAACAAAAGATTACTGTGTTCATTGAAAAAAAAATTCTAGTTAACGTGGCATATAATGCATATAACGTGGCATATAATGCATATAATATAGCATATAAGCTTTGGTAGACATCTATTGTTTTAACTTCCATCTAAGACCTTCAAACCATTTTAAATGCTGATTCCAGATCTTGTAGTAAATATTCAATTACTTTCCAATACTCATTAAATTAAAAACAGGTAGACATTCAAATTCCCTCACAATATTGAAAGGAACATGTTTTTCAATTTCTTAGATATTTGCTTGTGCCAGGCCTTTCTTACACCTAAAATACATCTTCCAATTTTTGCCTGAAAAAAAATCCCATCTAATCCTTAGCAGTAGCATTCCTGAACTCCATAAATGTGAGATATAGCACCACCTTCTAGATATCTGTATCTCTCTGTCACTTTAGCTATTTTCTCCCTGATTGTCTGTTAATTTTGTCATCAAAATAGAGTAAGCTAATTGAGAGCAGGAAATCATATATTTTTTTTTTTTGAGACCGAGTCTTGCTCTCTTGCCCAGGCTGGAGTGCAGTGGCACGATCTCGGCTCACTGCAAGCTCCACCCCCTGGGTTCACGCCACTCTCCTGCCTCAGCCTCCCGAGTAGCTGGGACTACGGGTGCCTGCCACCATGCCCGGCTAATTTTCTTTTTTGTATTTTTCAGTAGAGACGGGGTTTCACTGTGTCAGCCAGGATGGTCTCCATCTCCTGACCTCGTGATCCACCCGTCTCAGCCTCCCAAAGTGCTGGGATTACAGGCATGAGCCACCGCGCCCGGCCAGTAATTTTTAATTGATACTCTACTGTATTAGTCAGAGTTCTCTTGGAGGGACAGAACTAATAGATATATATGTATCTCCTATTGTATATATATATTATATATAATATATTATATATATTATTTTATGTATATATATTATTTTTTATATATATTATTTTATATATATATATAAAACAGACAAGTCCCACAATAGACTGTCTGCAAGCTGAGGTGCAAGGAGAGCCAGTCCAAGTCCCAAAACTGAAGAACTTGGTGTCTGATGTTCAAGGGTAGGAAGCATTCTGCATGGGAGAAAGATGTAGGCTGGGAGGCTAGGCCCATCTCTCCTTTTCATGTTTTTCTGCCTGCTTTATATTTGTCAGAAGCTGATTAGATTATGTCCACCAGATTAGGAGTGGGTCTGCCTTCCCCAGCCCACTGACTCAAATGTTAATCTCTTTTGGCAACACCCACACAGACACACCCAGGATTAATACTTTGTATCCCTCAATCCAGTCAAGTTGACACTCAGTATTAACCATCACATCTATACTTATATGTATTTATCTGTAAACTCTCTATAGATAGATATTTATCTATGAATAGGAAGAATGTGTGAGAGAGAAAGAAGAGTGAGAGCCAGAAGAGAAAGAGTCAACTGTGTACCAGCATTCAGCTAAGTGCTACACACATACACACACACACACAAACAATATTTAAAGGTAAATTTTTGCTATTCAGTTAGTGTCATTAGGCTACACTACCCTATTAATTAAAACTCATTAAATCTTACATCAGAGCGATAAAAGGGCATCAGGAGTCATCTCGTCTAGGGGGTTCAGGAATAGCAATTGTGGAATTTAAACCTGTACATTTACGGCCCCAGTAACAGAAGTTCTAATTCAGTAGTGTTGTGGTGAAGGCCTAACACTTGCATTTTGTTTAAATCTAAAAGCTGATGGTGATGCATACTCTTACTTGAGAAATTCTGATCTCTTTGACCATCCCCTTCCTACCCTTCTTATAAATTCAACTACTATCATGAGCAGTAACTCACACCAGGTCACTGAAAATTTTGATGATGGACGTAGAAGTCAGATGTCTTGTGACATCTTGAAGTGATCTTTCTTTTCTTTCCACTGATATGAGCTTCCTAGTACAGGAAACTAACAGCACTCTGATATTTCTTGATTTCTTCCTATTTTGCTACTAACTTTTTAATTTTCCACAGGCAATGCCATTTTTTTTAACTGCAGCCTTGAAGTTTTGAGGCTATGAAAATCACCAGGCAAGAACAGTAGCTCTGTGGCAAAAGTAGATTCTGGAGATGATGCTTCGATTAAACCTGAGGGACAATCCATGTTTTTTTTTCCATTGAGATATGGGGTTGTGCTAGCATTTTCTTCTGTCTCAACTCAGATGAAAATATGAAGACAAGCAAGATAAATTCACGGTTTCACAGACAGAATATACATATGTATGTCTTCTAAATGGGTACTCTACCCATGGGAAAAAGGAAACACTGAAATCCGTAGTATAGCTGGAATGACTCCAATCTCATTAGATGTTGTCACCTTTGATTAATTTTCACTATTTTCTAAAATTATTAAATATGTAAATTATTCCATAAACTCATCTTTAGCAGAATCAGTGTAAGATCTGCTTAATTAATAATGGTTATAATGCATTTCAGATATAGACTCTCTAATTGAATATATATATATTTGTGAATTGTTTCTTTTATTTTGAAACAGCAAATCACAAGAAATAGCTAATTCTACCCACATCTTATTAAACTCCCTGAAAGTGAATATTCTGATTGTAATTATTGAAGAATTTAATAACTACAAACCTGATCCTGGCACCTATGAAGGTATCTTGAAAGGAGAGATAGGACACAGATTAATGCACAGAGCCAAGATAACTACCTCAAAATTTCCAAGGGGAACAGATTCTTCCTATAAAGTTAATAATCCTAGAAAGAGAGCTCAATCCCTAATGGAAAAGTTAAAAGAAGATACTTGTAAGCTTTCATGTTTAAAGTTAAAATTCACCATGGATTCTTTAATAATTTTATCCAAAAATAGAAGGATTAATTTTATTATTACTAAATTATTATTAAACTTGGGGCAATCAATGATTTAAATCAAGCTGGGCTAATTGAGAGTGAATTATCATCATCCTCTGTGAGAATATTGCTGATAAATTATCTCTGAAGTCCAAAGAATTATTATGCATTTATTCTTATAAATTATGGTTCCATGGTAAACTGGATGAGATTTTAATATTTTAGCATTCATTAGGTTGTGAAGGCTTAGAGCCAGCAGAGTGATCAGCGAGCCTGTTTTGTCCTGTAATGAGAATAATTCTGTTACAGTTAATTGCTATAATTATCACAAATTTATATAAATTCAGATTAACCTATAGAATTAAAGTTAATATTTAAACTGCTTATTTTTTATCTTAGAATTAAAGGGTATATAGGTTTGGTTTCTGTGCTTAAACAGTATAAAGAACTTTAACATGTGCAATGTGGATAATCATTTTATTTTAGACTTAGCATGCAAAGTACATAATTAAAAGCTAACTTACATAAGCTTATGGACACCTATCTGAACTGTTACTTGGTCTGTGTCGTTATGTGCTCATTTGTGTTTTTACACTTGTAACCAGTAATTAATTCTGCTGAATGACCACAGTAACTGGAGGAAAAGGCAGCTTCTTTAGAGGCAAAAAGACTTGAAGAGGATGAAGGCAAACCTCATGTAGATGAAGTGCACATCTAGGCAAAGAGAGAATATAGAATTCTCTCTCATGTATTCTACAAGTCATTTATTTACTTATTTAACAAGTATTTATTACTAATTAACTTTATTTAACAAGTATTTATTACTAATCTACTCTTTGGTTGGTATTTCAAAACCAGTAGATGAAGGAGACTAATGTTTGCTTTCTGTCCTCACAGATATCCTAGTCTAGGAAGAAGTATTCATAATCAGTCACTTGTTATAACTGTCTATTAGAAATTACAGATAGTGCTATGGTTTGAATGTGTTCCCCAAAGTTCATGTGTTAGAAACTTAATTACCAATGCAATTATATTCAGAATAAAACCTTTAAAAGGTAATTAGATCATGAGGGCTGTGCCCTCATGAATAGACTGTTATTATCACAAGAGTGGATTAGTTATCACAGGAGTGGGTTCATGATAAAAGGATAAGTTCTCCCCCTTCCTCTCTCATGCCTGTGCACACTCTCTTGCCCCTTTACCTTCCATTGTGGGACTTGTGGGACGTCACGGTCCAAAACATCCTTCTTGACCTTGGACTTCCCAGCCTTCAGCACTGGGAGCCAAATAAATTTCTGTAATTATAAATTATCCGGTATGTGATATTCTGTTATAACAACACAAAACAGATATGGAAGTAAATACTAAGTTGAGATCCCAATAGTGAATAGGCGTTATCTGTATGAAGAGAACAGAGGAGAATTTGTATGCTATGTAGAGTGACAGACATTAGTCTGGAGAGACTTTGCCAATTTTAAAGTTCTTTTTGGTGGACAATATATTAGGGCACAGAAAGAATGAAGAAGGATATCCCAGGCTGAAAAGCCAGCAATGGCTGGAAAGGGTAGAGCTTTGTGAACCATGTTAATGATTAGGTCACATGAGAAATGAAAGCAGCTTGGGGCTGTGGTGTAGACATTCAAACTAAAAAGAATGTAAAAAGATGTGAAATCAAAGGGTACCAGAATGTGCACTCCAAAATATGCCACTTTATATTCTGTAAGGAATAAAAATTTATTTTTCCTTCTACCCTTCTAAGGTATGCCACATAAGGATGATTTTGAGCTAAAGGCAATTGAGAATCGGAAGACACGCAAAAAGCTCTTTAGCTCCCCCTAACCAACTAAAAGTCAAGTTTAAATTTCTCCTTTAGTAAAGTAAATTGACATTTATAAAGGAAATTTTTATTTGTACAGCTGTCTCCCCTACACTAATGGGGCTAGTCCAGGAGGCAGGCTTATCTCCTGGGAGACCCTTACTTGCATAACAAGAGAATTCTTATTTACTATCAGTCTCTTCCCCTCAGCTTCCCACGGTTTACCTCCCTGACCCAGAAGTTCAAAATCCATTTTCTTTCAGTTAGCCTAAAACGTATATAAGCCTCAATCACCTGGCCACTTCTTTAAGCCACAATTATTTTCTGAAGTACCATGCTTATATTTATAATAAAGTTGTTTTCTTTCTTGTTAATCTGTCTTTTATCAGTTTAAGTTATGGACCCCAGTCATTGAATCTAGAGGGGTAGAAGAAAAAAGACTTTTTCACTCCTTGAGAATACAATTAGTAAATACAGTAGTAGAGTTTAGTCATCTTTTACTCAGTGCTCAGAAAAGTCCAGTTTGGCAAATGTAAGGTTTGGAGTTTGTTCAAATTCACTCAAAATGTCTCAGAATAAAATTAAAATCCAGGTATTTGAGTACAGTGCCTGAGAGTGTGTTCATGTGTGTGCACTACAAGTTACATATCATGATAAATAAAAAGCACATATTGAATTTAGTACCTTGACAGTTACTGACCCTTGGGAATGTCATTGCTTTGTTTGTTTTGGTTCTGTCTGTTGAAGTATGTATGTACCAGAGTCAGACATTTTTGGTTTGAATCCTGGCTTTGACATCTAGCAACTATGTGACCTAAGGAATGTAATTGAACTCTTTGTTTCTTCACCTATAAAAATTGCATAACCTTAATTCCTAGGTTATCAGGAAGTTAGGAGTATTAAATGAGTTAGTAATTGTAAATCACTGTCTGGCATACATTATATGTTCAGTATATGTTGTTGTGGCAGTGATGATGCTGGAGATGACTATGATGGTGGTGGTGATGAAGGCTGATAAGCTAGCTTTTATCGGTTTTAAGGGTAAAAGAAAGATAAATAAATACAAATTGTAAGTATAGGTAACTCTTTTTATAACTAAATTTTTGAAGTGGTGCATGCGATAGGGCTCTAGTTCATAAAAATAATCTGACCTTCCCCAAAGAAAGATATCTGCTGTTTGCCGTCAGCTTCTTGGAGTTAATTCTTGTTTGCCTGGAGGACTTCGGGTAGCCAGACAGAAACAATGGGATTTAGGGTGAGGACTGGCCATGCCTGACAGTCTTAGGGCGGAGCTGGCCAGCTAGAAAAAGTAACCAAGTCATTAGGGTGGGAGCTTTGAGTCATGTGCTATCAATTGACTTGAAATTCAACCATGGGGGGAGTCCATCAATCATATTTATGTAAGGATGTCCCAATAAAAAATCCTGGACAATGAGTCATATGTGAAATTCCTTCAGTTGGCAGTACTCTGTGCATATTGTCACACATCAGTTGCAGAGGAGGTAACATGTCTCAAAAACACAGTAAAAGCTTTTAATCTGAGTGTTATTTGGGATACACCCCAACCACATTCTCTACTGAATTTGCACGTCATGTCAAAAGTGAGTGTGGTCTTGTGTGGACTCTTCTCTCTAACTTTCTATCTAGACTCCAGCATTTTGAGGTTGGTTTCTGAAGCCTAGAGAAGACTTGCCCACTTGGATGACTGTGCCTTTAAACCATGACGTTGGGCTAATATGAGGTAGTGTCTAGCTGAAGGAGATTTTGTGGTTTAGGAGAGTGTTTCAATTATATTAACATAATTACTTCATTACCGTTATCAAATATGGAAAGCACCACAAGAATAAAATATATTGACAAAAGGAAAAAGAAAAATCACCCCCAAACTTACTACTAGGGGACACCCGTTGTAACACCTGGCACACCTGGTTTCATAAATATGTTAATGATCTTTATCAATTTATTTATAGCTAGAAAAGTAATTGGGGATATGTTTTTATAAGAATAGGATCATTCTATATATGTGGTATATTTTGTCTTGAACTTAAAGGAAGAAAAATAAAAACAAAGTAAACTAGAATCATTGAAACATTTCAAATAATTTAAGTGCAAGTGGAAACCATAAATAAAATTCTAAGCCTTCCAACCAACTGCCAGTGTTAACCAAAGTTAACCTGAAAACCTAGATCAGGCTATGATGTGAAGTAGGTGTCCAACATGTCTCCTTATACCTTCCTCCTGCTGGAATTCAGGCATAGCTGACCAGCATTAACATTAAAATAGAGAGCTTAAAACTAATAGAACAGACTCTTTAAGTCTGATAAGAAACACTCCCTTCTATAGATTCTATCTTCACAATGGGAATCTTGGTCTCCACAATTCTTTATCTTAACCCATTTATGCCGAAGGTTGCAAATGTTTTATGTGAAAAATCAGAACTTGGCAGTGACCTTGAACAGCAGGATACAAATAACTCCCACAAGCTTAGCGTTCCAATAATGGAACACTAGGCATAAATAAGCTAAACCAGATATTCCCTTCTATTGATTCTAGATCTTTAGAGTAACTGAACTCTTTAAACCGGTTGCCAATTAGCAAATTTTGAATCCACCTGTGACCTGGAAAACCCCCCCACTTCAAGTTATTCCACTTTTCTGGACTGAAACAATGTACATCTCACCTGTATCAAATGCTGTCTATGTCTCCCTAAAATGTATATAACCAAGCTGTAGCCCCGCCACCTTGATCACATGGTTCTCAGAATCTCTTGGGGCTATATCACAGGTCACTCAAATTTGGCTCAGAATAAATCTCTTCAAATATGTTACAGAGTTTGACTATTTCCATTGACACAAGTCATCATCTTTTCTCAAGAAAAAATTCACTAAATTTAGAAAGAATTACGAGAACTATTGAAAATTGAAGTACTTTAAAAACTATTGTTTCAATATAGTCGGCTTTGCTATACTCCTTTAAATTACAAAGAGATTATGAAAAAAAATTACAAAGAAATTTGTGTATTTAGAAATACTCCCAAACACTCTGCTCTTACATCCTGATTGTGTGCTTAAATTACTTTTATTTTAAAGGTAACCACCGTTCTCCAGATTTCTAAACTCAGCCTTAAGTCTAAGTAGTTTCCTCTCAAAATTATTCATTTTCAATGGCTTCCTCGTTTCTGAATTTTTTATTTTGCACATTTCTTGGTTGACTGAATTTATCATTGATTTTCTTCAATAACGTCCGTGAAAGGAAAATCTTGAGGCCCCAAAATTACTAAGCTAAAGAAAAAAGTCAAGCTGGGAACTACTCAGAGCAAACCTGCCTCCCATTGCATTCAAACTTCTCCCTCTGCTCATTGAGATAGATGCATATCTGATTGCCTCTTTTGGAAAGGTTAATCAGAAACTCAAAAGAATGCAACCATTTGTTCTCACCTACCTGTGACCTGGATGCCCCCTCCCTGCTTCGAGTTGTCCCACTCTTTCTGGACTGAACCAATGTAGTCGTTATATATATTGATTGGTGTCTCATGTCTCCCTAAAATGTATAGAACCAAGCTGTGTTCCGACCACCTTAGATACATGTTGTGAGGACTTCCAGAAGCTGTGTCAGGAGTTCACATCCTCAACCTTGGCAAAATAAACTTTCTAAATTAACTGAAACCTGTTTCAGATGTTTGGGGTTCACACATCTAATAAATGCAACCGTCCAATGAAATGTCTTCTGATTTACTTCATTCACAATTTGCTGATATAATAACCTAAGATTATAATTTAT
The DNA here is from genome assembly GCF_009828535.3 of Hylobates moloch. Taxonomy (NCBI): domain Eukaryota; kingdom Metazoa; phylum Chordata; class Mammalia; order Primates; family Hylobatidae; genus Hylobates; species Hylobates moloch. The sequence continues at coordinate 72,935,555 of NW_026652290.1, read as the reverse complement.
TTTCTCATAGTTTTGGTAATAATATTTTCATCTAGGCTTAAAGGTTGTGCTTAATACGATGCCAGTCTTATCCTCTAAAGTAAAAATTATTTGATAAACATATTTTTAACAGATAACTTATTCATTTCAAATAGAAAAATGTTAGGTAATTTTCAGACTTTAAAGGGATGAAGTTGAATGTAATACTCCTCATTGATATCTAGCTAACAAATTTCAGAATTTCAACTATCAGAAGTAAAGAATTAACTACTAGGAGGAATTAAAAATTTATTTTCAATAAGAATTAGAAACAGTAGCAGCAAAAAGCACAGGAGTAGTCTGTTTTTCACTCATTCAGCTGTGTCAGCATCAGGTTTATGCTTGACAATTTCTCAAATAAGGTGTGTGTTAGCCAGAGTGATGTCAATCAGCTAAAGGTCTCAAAGCTGAGAGACAACTTGCATGGGAAAAGATCAACAGAAAAATCTGAAACATCGCATACCTTTACTCTAGTTTCCTTTCAAACAGCATTAGAACTTCAATTACCCCCACAACTTCATAGTCATTACCACTCAGAAAATAAATTTTAAATGTATGACAGTTATGGTCAACAAAACTAAAAATCAAATCAAAACAAAAACATGAAGGCACTTCCTAGCATTCCTTAATAAGCAATAGTCAAAATTTAAATGTCTTATCTTTGATTTCTTGCTCTTTTAGTAAATAGCCCTAATAATTTAGGTCACTTAATCTTTTTCTCTACTCTTAATTTTTCTTATCTACTACACAACAGATTCAAGGTTTTTTGAATTGCATTCTACTCATACCTAGGTTTTTTTCTGTTTTTGTTCTTTTTTAATTGAGACAGAGTCTCTGTCACCCAGGCTGGAGTGCAGAGGCACGGTCTCAGCTTACTGCAACCTCTGCCCCTGAGATTCAAGTTATTCTCCTGCCTCAGCCTCCCAACATACCTAAGTATTTTGCTGAATTGCTCTGGGTGCTGGACTGAGCAAAGTTAATAAAATAAAACAAATTAATATGTATTCAATCACTTTTTACATTTTCATTAGTTTTGTAGTTTCAGTCCTGCTTGTTGTCTTATTCAAAGGAGAATATAAGGTCTAGTAATAAATATAAAGTGCGAGATTCATTTTAGCATTAAATTTAATTATGTTATATAATGTTTTTTTCTTATAATACAGAATACAATTTTAGCAGAGAAAAGATATGGAATATACAATTACTTCTCAATCAGCCATTTGTAATACATTTTCTTTTCACTCTCCATACTTTCCTGATTACTGGCGTCAAATCCATTTTTCTTTAATATGTGACATCTTCAGGAGATATCATGATTTTTTTTTCAGATTTTGCTTAATGTAGTACTTGTCTCAATGAGAAGGCCTTTAAGGTCAAATACTGCATCTGCATTTTTGTGGTGGTCAATGCATGAACCATACAAACCATACAAAGTGGGAGACTGAGATTAATCACTGAATCAAAAAATATAATGAAGAAAAGCCATGAATTCATGTCCACTGGCTTCATGAGTCAATATGAAGCAAGAATTAATTCTCTCCTGATCTAAAACTTGAGCTGAGATTATGTGTGAAAAACATGCACTGTGGAAAAATATCGTGCTGACTCCTTTGCCTCTTGATTATTATTATTTTTATATTAGTAGTAGTGCAAACTAATTATTGCCTTTATATTCTGAAAGACCAGGGTATGAGAAATAGAATTTATTAGTTCTAATTATGCATATTAAAGCTGATTAGATTACCAAAATATATTCAGTTGATGTAGTAGGTTTTCCTCAATAGCTGAAAAGTTTCATACTTCATTTTTGAGAAAGCTGAAGATTACATAAAAGCTCTTCTTCTCAGAATGTTGTTAATTGCAACTGTGGTACAAATTTTTTATTTCTCCTATGTCCATCAACTTTACAATGTAACCTCACAGTCCATTAGAACTGGGATCAAGTTGACATGGCCCACCACTTTACACTGGACTATACAATGTGACTTGACTATGCAGTGTGACTATTCCATTCTCCAATGGTGTGTTAGATTGTGTACTGGGTTTTGCTCTCTTGTGTCTCTGTCATCACCATGAAATCATGCCCCGACTAATCTACTGAAAGATGAAAGACATGTGTAGCATAGCCAAATTATCAAAGTAGCCCTAGCCAAAACCAATGTAAATCAGCAAACATTTAGCTGTTTTAAGTGAGCCTGCAACATAAGACTGAGGCTACAATATGGGAGTGAGCAAAATTAGATCAGAAAACCTGACCAGCTGATTATAGCCTAGATTGTCAACATGGGGACTAGTGGTCTAAGTAAATGCTGAAGTGCTAAGCCACTGAATTTGAGTAATAGATAACATGGGCATAAAAGTCCTAATGTTTAATTACAAATCTTTGCACAAAGTGAGATGTATTTCCCAACACTGCATCTTTTTATCTTAGGAAGTAATTATAATATTTGTTTTAAAATTTAAAGTAATATGATTTAAAACATAAAATCAGTCTTGTGTTTAAATAAAAGATACTTAATTTAATAAAGAGCATTTTTTATATTGATGCTAAAGGCAATTTCATTTTTAAATGAAAAGAGCATTTTTGTATTGATCCTAAAGGCAATTTCATTTTTAAGGGAAAACTATTACACTACAATGAGAATAAAGCAAAAAGGAGTCCTAGAATTTTATTCTAGGTCAAGAAAGCTCCAAGTCCTCATTTCCCCATGTACACATAAAATTAAAAACTACGGATGACTAAAATAACTTTATAGGACCTCTGGAAACCAAATACCTACAGCAATCAAGGAAATACCCAATCAAGGAAAAGCCATATTCAAAATGGTAGGAAATTTCATGGTATTTCTACCTATCCTTGTTCCACCATTCCCCAGCGTGCAAGGTATAAGTGGAAACAGCCTAATATCCAGTTCTCTGTCAGGATGGAAGAAACAGAGTGAAACTTGATTGAAATGTTCTGGCCTGTCTGTGGGTTGCCCTATTGACTGGTTTCCCTCTCACCTAACCTGGAGGCTCAGACAGTGAATGAGGGCATCATTTGGATCTCAGGCTGGAAACTGCAAAGAGCCGTGATGGTCACTGAGGTGCATGAAAACTGCAGGAAAACTTCAGACCTGCAGCTATCTGGGAGTAAGACATTACAGGGAGAAGGATACAATAAAGTATCTAAGGCCCTTGGAAGAGACTGAGATGAGATTTTTTGGGGGAATTAAGACATTTAAAAGCAGTAAGGGAAATAAAAACGAATACATAGATACATAAATAAAGCACATGCACAGGCCCAGACAGGACCCAGGCCCAAAGACCCAGTAAAATTTTAAGCATTTACCCCAAGCTGATCTTCAGACTCAGGGACCTGTTTATTACTGAAGGTCCTCTATGCCACTCTACAAAGAATAGGAGAGGTAGCTATTTTTTTTTAAATGGTCAGTTTTCAACAAAAGACCACAGCAGAATAAAAGAGGGAAATACAGGCTATTCAAAGGAACAAAATAAATCTCCATTAAAAGCCCTAGAAGAAACACCACCATAATACTCATTTTAAAAAATGAATTTTAAATAACTGTCTTAAATGTGTTCAAAGAACTAAAGGAAAACGACAGAGATCTAATATCAAAAAATGTGTGGAAATCATAAAAAGTAGAGCCTAATAGAAATTCAAGAGCTGAAAAAAATGGTAGAAAGGAATCACTAGCAAGATTCAATGACAGAAATAAGCAAAAGAAATAATCAACAAATTTGAAGACAGGTCATTCTAAAACTATAAATCTGAAGAACAGAAGAAAACTTATTAAGAAAGTAATAAAGCCCAAGGGGCTTATAGAATAACATCAAGTGTACCAAATTTATATTAGGTGAGTGCAAATATAATTGCAGTTTTTACATTACTGGAGTCTGAGGAAAAGAAGAGAGAAAGGGAAATAAAGAACATTTGAAGAAACAATGGCTGAAAACTTCCCAAATTTGACATAAGACATGGATATGCAAATTCAAGAAAATAAACTTCAAAATCGATCTAAGGAAAATCACACTGAGTCACATAAACTGTTGAAAGAAAAAGACAGAGAATCTTGAAGGAAACAAGAGAAAATGATGGGTTACTTATAAGGGATATTCAGTAAGCCTATCAGCAGATTTCTCAGCAGAAACTCACAGGCCAGAGGCAATGTGATGATCCATTTAAAGTACTGAAAGAATAAAAAAATTCAGCTGAGAATTCTATTGCTGACAAAGCTGTCCTTCAAAAATTAGGGAGAATTTAAGAAATTCCAAGCAAACAAAAGCTGAGGGAGTTTATTACTAACTAGCCTTTCCCGACAAGAAATATAAAAGTGATTTTTTTCAAGTTTAAGAGGGAAAGGGGCAAAACAGTAACCCCAAGATATGTGAAAGCCTAAAGTTCTTCAGTAAAGTTAAATACATGGGCAGGTATTAAAGTCCTACTGCAATTTTGGTTTATAACTCAACCTTTTGCTTTTTTACAAGATTCAAAAAGCAAATTCACCAAAAATGATTACATATCTATGTTGATTGATACACAATTTATAAATATGCAATTTGTGACATCAGTGAATAAAGTGTTGGCAAAGGGATAGAGCTGGGAGGAAATAGAGATTTGGCTGTAACTGAAGTTGAGTTGATATCAATTTAAAATTGATGATCATAATTTTAGGATGTTACATGCAATCCCCATGGTAACTACAAAAAAGAATATATAAAATTATACACAAAGGGAAATAAGAAGCAAATAAAAATATTTCACTGCAGTGAATCAATACAAAGGAAGGCAAGGGAGGAAATGAGGGACAAAATGGCTGTAAGACATACAGAAAACAAAGAACATAATGGCAAAAGCATATACTTCCATATTAGTAGTTACTTTAAATGAAAATGGGTTTCATGTCCAAATTAAATATCATAGGTTGGCAAAATAAAGGATCCAACTCTATTTTGTTTACAACAGATTTACTTAGATGTGAGAACATAGCTGTAAAGTGGAAGAATGAAAGAGGTATTTCATACAAATAGTAACCAAGATAGAGCAGGAGTAGATGTTGTAATATAACACAAAATAGACTTTAAGTCAAAAACTTCTACAAGAGACAACGAAGAACAGTATTGTGTTAATTCATTAAAGTGCTCATTCATCAAGAAAATATAAACATATAGGCACCAAATACCAGAGCTCCAAAATATATTAAACAGCACTGATAAAATTGAGCAAAATAGATAGTTCTACTAGTAGGAGACTTTAATACTTCACTTTCAATAATGGATAGAACCAGACAGAACATCAATGAGAGAAAAAGAACCTGAACAATACTACAGACCAATAGGAACCAACAGAAATATATAGAATACTCCACTCAACAAAATAATTTATGTTTTTCTCAAATGTTTTGTCCCTTATGCTTCAACACAAAAAGTCTTGATACAGAGTCTGTTGCAGGAAGTAAGGGACCCCGAACGGAGGGACCGGCTGAAGCCATGGCAGAAGAACATGGATTGTGAAGATTTCATGGACACTTATTAGTTCCCCAAATTAATACTTTTATAATTTCTTATGCCTGTCTTTACTGCACTCTCTAAACATAAATTGTGAAGATTTCATGGACACTTGTCACTTCCCCAGTCAATACCCTTGTGATTTCCTATGCCTGTCTTTAATCTCTTAATCGTGTCATCTCATAAGCTGAGGAGGATGTATGTCGCCTCAGGACCCTGTGATGATTGCATTAACTGCACAAATTGTAGAGCATGTGTGTTTGAACAATATGAAATCTGGGCACCTTGAAAAAAGAACAGGATAATAGCAATGTTCAGGGAACAAGAGAGATAACCTTAAACTCTGACCGCCAGTGAGCTGGGCAGAACAGAGACATATTTCTCTTCTTTCAAAAACAAATGGGAGAAATACCACTGAATTCTTTTTCTCAGCAAGGAACATCCCTGAGAAAGAGAATGCGCCCCTGAGGGTAGGCCTCTAAAATGGCCCCCTTGGGTGTGGCTGTCTACTATGGTTGAGCTGTAGGGATGAAATAAGCTCCAGTCTCCCATAGCGCTCCCAGGCTTATTAGGACGAGGAAATTCCCACCTAATAAATTTTGGTCAGACTGGTTGCTCTCAAACCCCGTCTCCTGATAAGATGTTATGGATGACAATGGTGGCCGAAACTTCATTAGCAATTTTAACTTCGCCCTGGTCCTCTGGTCCTGTGATCTCGCCCTGCCTCCATTTGCCTTATGATATTCTATTACCTTGTGAAGCACGTGGTCTCTGTGACCCACACCCTATTCATACACTCCCTCCCCTTTGAAAATCACTAATAAAAACTTGCTGGTTTTGCGGTTTGTGGGGCATCACGGAAGCTACTGACATGTGATGTCTTCCCCAGATGCCCAGCTTTAAATTTTCTCTCTTTTATACTCTGTCCCTTTATTTCTCAACCCGGCCGACGCTTAGGGAAAATAGAACCTACATAACTATTAGGGGCAGGTCCCCTGATAAGAGTCTACTAACTGTGCATGCCTCCCCACTCTCCCCCACCTCTGCCTATCTAACTCTTTCCTTCTTGCAGAGTCCCATGGGCAGGTAAATTAAAGCAGAGTCCTCTGACTGCTAAATTAAAAGTAGTAATAATGAGGCTGGGTAAGCTGTAATATATTATTTGTCTGAAAGAATGACACTCCTATCAGAAAATGATCTTCAGTTCTATTCAAAAAACTTAGCAGTAGTAAGAAATCAAATTAACAGCTTTGTGGATGCTTTGCTACTGGGAGAGCATACATTAATGAAAAGCAGAAAGGTTTGACATATTTTAATATGGATTTTATATCTGAAGTCCTTATTTCCCTTCATGGCTGCAGTTTTACACCTGGTCCATAAAGCCCATGCCAGTGATGTCTACCTTAAACACTACACATCACATTACTATTAGTGCAGTTTCCAAGAGCTTATGTATGTAACTTTGTCTGCAATGAAGTTACCTTAACATAAACATTAGCATATTTATATACAATACCAAGATTTGGGGCAAAAAATGTATAAAGTTAAAGAAAATGCACATAAAAAAAAGCTTTCAAATAACAAGTGATTGATTCTTTTCTAAAGAACAAAGCTATTCCCAACAAATTGGAACAGGGATGTTAGTAAAGCTTGGTTTGGCCAGAAATGAACATCTGTCACTATACTGCAATGGTCAGTAATCTCTCATGCTTTTAGTTGAGACTTCAGGGAACAGAAATTATCTTTTTAAATTAACAAATAATAATTTTACATATTCATGGGGTACATAGGATGTTTTGACACATATAAAGTATAGCGAACAGTTCAGGGCAGAATTGATCTTTAACCAGTATCACATGTTAAAAGCGTAAGCCCAGCTGGGGGCAGCGGCTCACGCCTGTAATCCCAGCACTTTGGGAGGCTGAGGCGGGTGGATCACGAGGTTAGGAGATCAAAACCATCCTGGCTAACACGGTGAAACCCTGTCTGTACTAAAAATACAAAAAAATTAGCCGGGCATGGTGGTGGGTGCCTGTAGTCTCAGCTGCTGGGGAGGCTGAGGCAGGAGAATGGCGTGAACTCGGGAGGTGGAGCTTGTGGTCGGTCAGCTGAGATTGTGCCAGTGCACTCTAGCCTGGGCGACAGAGCGAGACTCTGTCTCAAAAAAAAAAAAAAAGTAAGCCCATGGCCTTTTTCAATAAGCAAGCAAAATATTTCCAGTTGCTCAGAAATCTACTTTTGCAAATCCTTTTGTTTAGCACTTGTTCTTAATTTATCATGCCACTTACACATCTCATATACTTATATACTTGGTTCACACTAATATCTCTATTAGAGTTTTGTAGTTTAGGAGAATCTTTGTTTGCTTATAGTGACTTGATTTCTGACAAAAACTCTATAGAAGTAGTGCATAAATGATAAAGTTCGATGCTTTTGTTATCAATTTTCTTCAATTTTATCAACTTGAATTTTGCCTCATATTGAACTCACACCTTTGTGTGTGTGTGTGTGTGTGTGTGTGTGTGTGTGTGTTTTAGCTGTGACTGTGGCTAAACAATAGAAACACTTAAGAAAGGGGACTAATGGTTAAAATGAACATTTAAAAAATATTGCATTGGTGGTAAATAATTTTTCACATTTGTCAATGCTTAAAAAACTGCACACTAAAAAGAGAATCTTTTACTGCAAGTCAATTACACATCAATTAAAAATAACTAAACAAAAAAAGAAACCAGATTTTTTAGTAGATACTGAGCTAAATGGCCAATTTCTCATTCAAAATTTTTTTACTATAAATATGCATGTGTGTGTTAATTGTATGTGTGTGTGTCAACTATGTTTGAAAATAACAGTCACCCTCCAGGTAGCTAACTTGACAATATATGGAAAGTTTTTATGGAGTCTCAGTCTGTACCCACATACTCCTTTTCTACCAGGCCCCAGTGGATTTGATAACTGCTTATTTGTTCAATGTGTGTACAGTTGGCTGGCTGTACTTGGATGTAAAAAGCCTTTGTAGATTCAAATAACTAGGTCAAATATATTTGAGAAAAAATACAGTAACTAGACAACAATAAAAATAATACAAATAAAAACAGTATATCAATGTTTTACATAGCATTTACATTTTATTAGCTATTAGAAGTAATCTCGAGATGATTCAAATTGTATGCAAGAAGGTGCATAAGTTATATGCAAATATTACACCATTTTATGCAAGAAACGTGAACATCTGTAGGTTTTGGTATCTGCATGGGTCCTGAAATCAATCCCCTGCTGATACCAAGGGACAACTGCATTTTCAACTGTGAAATCTAGATTGTAGTTCTCCTCCTTTTACACCAAACAATCCACAAATAAACAATTGCTCTTCTTAAGCTTTTATCTCCCTCACAACTGCAAGCTCCTTGAGGAAAGAATCTGAATTTCATTGCTGTTTTTCTAGGGTTTAACACCAGGCTTGTGAATAAATGCTTAATACATGTTTGATAAATAGCTTTACACACAAATGAAAGACAAGAGTACGGAATTATGGAGACTATTATAAATCTCATAATTTTTTTTCTTTTGCATTACCCTCAATTTGTACTTGTAAACTATTTTTTATATAAAGTGACACCTTAGTTGTTAGTATAGCATAATTATTGCAAGGAAGTACCTCAGAATTACATATAACTGAGTTTATATTCTAGATCTGCTTAAAGGTATGTGGGTATTTAGTGTCTATAAACATTGGTTTCCCCACCTGGAAATAATTATTGTCATAAAAGTAAATGTACTAATAAAATGAATCTCTTAAGTAAATGTAATAACAAAAATGAATCTCCTAAGCACATTGCCAGGCACTTAGCAAATGCTTGATTCAAGACAGATATTGTTATTTCTCTCATGAAATCCACTAAAAAACATATTTCTATATAACTAAAGTTTTATAAAAATAGAATGTAGTATATTTTTCCCTTCACATTTTTTTCTATAGTGGCTTACATTTTTATTCAAAATCTTTACATAGAAGTTAATATTCACATAAAGAAGAGTTATCAGCAATCTGGTGTTTGACATATAGATATCTTAATGATAGTGAATATCTGCCATTTATTTCAGTTGCTACGTGTTTATAATTAAATACATTTTGAATTAGATTTTCAAGCCTCAAGCTGGTATTAATTGCTAATCATTTCATGCATTTGTTTAGATAGAATCAATTCTTGAAAAGTGCAGTTGAAATTCAAGGAGCAGATAGATCCTTATCTATTAAAGAAAAGTGGATCATGCTTCTTTGTTATCTTAGTTACCATAAAAGTAAAAAATTCCTAGCAAGATGTCTGCCTTTGGAGGAGGCAAATGAAGAATGTGAGAAGGAGAGCATCTGGGTAAAAGGTACAGAACTTGTGACACTTTATGTGAATATGGAAATTAGACCTTTAGCTTTATATCAAGAATTTAATATTCTCATACAACTCCCAATTTCTCATTATGAGAAAGAAGAAATTCAGAATCTGGAGTATTGGTTCTTAATATTGGCAGCATTTTAGAATTATTTAGGAAACTTTAAAAACTGCTGATTTTATATGTCCTGTCTCTGGAGATTCTGATTTAATTCACATGAGGTGTGGCCTGGGCACTAGGCTTGCTACAAGCTCCTTGAGTGATTCTTAAATGCATTAAAGTTTGAGAACCACTGACCTAAAGAAAAGGGAATGAGGCCGAGTTCAAGTAAATACTACAAAGCTTCTTCCCCAGTACCAGTTTGGAATAAGAAAAGAAGTAGTAAAATATGGTGATTCCCATGTGAGTAGCTAACTTTAGTTTACACAGTATGTTTCTTGGTGATATAACTTGACACCTTTCATCAAAAAAGTTGTGACAAATTTTCTAAAAATCTTATTTAGCTCACTCAGATTTTTCCTTTTCTAAATTAACCTATTCCAAAACATATTAGTCTCCAGTGTGACTATAATTTGGGCAATTTAAAGAAAAATGTTTTCTGTCATAAGTAGTGGACACCAGAGGGGAAATTATGATATTCAAATTATAACTTCATCTCTACAATAAGACAGCATAGCTAATCTTTCACCTTTAAAAAATTCAAATATTCTTGACAACATACTAAATAATATAGTATGAAGTGGATCTACTTATATTTCTTTCCTGATGTCAGAAAAAATTGATTATTTTACAAGTGATATTCATGGTAAAAATTCCAAATATATGGGAATCATCACAATTCTTGTTCTCCACACCTCTGATTTCTGTATTAAAGTCCATTAAAAAGCACGAAGGTGATGTATAGTGTGCCCTCAAAGCTTTCAGAGTGAATAATATCCAGCTTTTCTGGTGCTTAACACACTGTCTAGTGATAACGGTAATGATGAATTTCTATGCAGACTCCCTCAGATATTAGGAAAATTGTTTCCCTTAACTCACATTAGATGCTCAAGTTTTACATCAGTTGGCTGTCTCTGAGAAATACCCCTTAAGAGCCAAAAATATTACTTCACTTAGGCAACTGTAGGTATTTTGCAAACAAACACCATGACTGGGAATTGCAAATAAAAAGTAAAATAAATAAATGTGCTCCTTGTAGGTCTGGGCTTTATGTTAGGCAGGGAAATACTAACACGGTTTAAACTAGAGCTGTATCTCAATTTTATGAGCACCTGATTTTGTAGCCACAGTAAAGTGTTTGAGAGATTTGTATCCACACTACTTACAAAAATATTCCATACTCTGAGCTTGCCAATAGAGTCTTTATTTGAATAGTTCAGACTAAAGTTGGGATGGATAAAAGAAGTAGAATAATGCCAACATAAAGAACAACAAAATAATTGCAATGTGTTCAGTATATCTAACAACTAGTAGCTCAATTTTGTTATTTTACTCAGGGAGATACAAAACACACAAAGATCCTTTATGGTCACCCATCTTATAATCTATGTCATTTCCTTTCACCTCTGCTGAAATGACCTTAGTGCATTCTTAACATTTTGACATACAAAATACTACCATATGGATGTCATTCTTCCTGACTCTTTATTCACAATCATCTTGTATGCCACTGTTAGATTTTAAATCATATACATTATTCATCTCACCTATCTAATTAAAAATACTTTTATTAAACATTAAGTTCTATACACTATATGAAATATATAGAATATAATGGTGCGAAATAAATGACAGTTTTACTGCCTTCAATGTCTTTATAGTCTCAACATAAAAACTTGGTTAAAAAAGAAAGTACTACAAACTTAATTTCAGAACTCTGTTACTGCTCATTGGAACCATTTATTTTAATATTGCCCAGTTACAGTTTTCAGTTAGGAAATGTGAAAACTAATATTATTTCCAATAGGATTAACGAGAGCATCAAGAAGATAACTTTTGGAAAGTATCTGGCACATTGGAGTGCTCTAAAGGTGGCATTTGACTATGATGTGTGCTTTCAAGTACTCCTATTTTCTACTGGATAAAGTCATATAAGAGCATGTCAGCAATATATTTTTCACACAGGACTTTATCATTTCCCTATAAATATCTTCAATTTTAGTCTGGTCTAATGTCCATCATCTTAAATATACTTGTACATTTTTTCATTTTTAGTTTTGTTTATGTTATCTTCCCAAAGTGTAACTGTTTCCATCTTCTGTGAGATTCTTCTCCATAACTTGATGTAAACTGTGTTCTTTCTTTGATCTGAAAGTCTGTAAAATTACTTTTCTATACACATTCCTTCTCAAATCATATACTTTGATAATGTCATGATGGATCCTGCTACACTATATCCAAATACTAACCTATTCTAGAGCAGAAACAAGCACCTCTCTGCACTGCACCTCTTTTACTACTGTATATATGGAAGGAATTATGAGGTATCTGTTGATTGACCCATTACACACAAAATAATGATTAAAATAAAGTAGTGAATCTGCTTTTTAACCTGATGTGATATGGTATAGAGTGAAGAAAAACGTACAAGGTTGTACAATAAAAAATGCATTGAAGTTGAAATGAAAGGTCTGGGTCTAGAGGTCTATGTCTATTTTTAATAACATGACATCGTCTAGATGTTTGCTCCTCCAAATCTCATGTTGGAATTTAATCCTCCATATTGTAGGTGGGGCAGGGAGGGGGGTGTTTGGGTCATAAGAGTGAATCCCTCATGAATGACCTGGTGCTGTCCTCATGATACTGAGTGAGTTCTCATGAGATCTAGTTGTTTAAAAGTGTGTGGCACCTCCCCACTCTCCCTCTTGCTCCTGCTTTTCCTATGTAACATGCTGGCTCCCTGTGGCCTTCTGCCATGATTGTAAGCTTCCTGAAGCCTCACCAGGAGCAGATCCTGGCACCATGCTACTTATAAAGCCTGCAGAACTATGAGCCAATTAAACCTTTATTTCTTTTACCTAGCCTCAGGTATTTCTTTATAGTAATAAAATGGCCTAACACAGAATATTGGTACTCAGGGGTGGGACATTGCTATAAAGATACCTGAAAATGTGCAAGTGGCTTTGGAAGTGGGTAATGGGAAGAGGTTTGAAGAGTTTGGAGGGGTCAGAAGAAGACAGGAAGATAAGGGAAAGTTTGGAACTTCTTAGAGACTTGTTGAATGGTTGTAAGCAAAATGTTCATAGAAATATGGACAGTGAAGTCCAGGCTGATGAGGTCTCAGATGGAAAAAAGAAAGTTATTGGAAACTAGAGTAAAGATCACCCATGTTACACCTTAGCAAAGAGCTTGGCACATGGTGTTTATGTTCTAGGGATCTATGGAAGTTTGAATTTAAGAATGATGTCCTACAGTATCTGGTGGAAAAAATTTCTAAGAAATGTGTTCAAGATACGGCTTGGCTGCTTCTAACAGCCTATGACCAAATACAGGAGCAAATACATAACCTAAATTTGGAACATCTATTTAAAAGGGACACAATATCAGTTTGGAAAATTTGCAGCCTGGCAGTATGGTAGAGAAAAAATCTAAACAGGCTGTGGAGCAACCACTTGTTAAAGAGATTAATATGACTAAAAGTGCTAATATCCAAGACAATAGCAAAAAGGCCTCAAAGACATTTCAGAAATCTTCTAGTTGTCCCTGTCATCACAGGCCCAGAGGCCTAGGAGGAAAGAATGGTTTCAAGGTCTAGGTCCATGGCACCAATGACCTGTGCCACCTTGGAAGGATGCTCTTCACATCTTGACTGCTGCAGCTACAGCTGTGGCTCGAAGGCCCCAGGTACGGCTCAGGCTGACACTGGAGGGAACACCCATAAGGCTTAGTGGCTTTCATGTGATATTAAGCTTGTGGGTGCAGAGAATGCAAAAATGAAGGAGGCTTGGTGGCTTCCACTTAGATTTCAGAGGATGTGTGAGATAGCCTGGGTGCCCAGGCAGACTCTTGCTGCAGGAGTAGAGCCCTCACAGATAATCTCTACTAGGGCAATGACTAGAGAAAATATGGGTTGGCATTCCCACACAGAGTCCCCACTGGGGCACTGCCAAGTGGAGTTGTGAGAAGGAGGCTGCGGCCCAAGTTAGAATGGTAGATATACCAGCAGCTTGCACCCTGAACCTCAAAAAGCCACAGACACTTAATTCCAACCTGTGAGGACAGCTGTGGGGGCTACAGCCTACAAAGCCACAGGGGCTGAGCTGTCCAAGACCTTGGGAGCCCACCCCTTGCAGCAATGTGCTCTAGATGTGGGCCATGGAGTCAAAAGAGATTGTTTTGGAACTTTAACATTTAGTGATATTCCTGCTAGGTTTCAAACTTGCATGGAGCCGATTGCCCCTTTCTTTTGGCCAATTTCTTCCCTTTGGAATGGTAATGTTTACCCAAGGCCTGAACTACCATTGTATCTTGGGAGTACATAACTTGTTTTAATTTTGCAGGCTCATAGGTAAACGGAAGTGTGTCTCAGGTGTAACTTAGGACCTTAGACTTGATGCTGGAATGGGTTAAGACTTTTGGGGACTATTGGCAGGGGATGATTATATTTTTCAATGTGAAGAGGACATAATATTTGGGGGCCAGCAGTGGAATAATATAGTTTGCCTGTTGGTTCTTCTGCCCAAATCTCATGTTGAAATGTAATTCCCAGTGGTGGAGGTGGGGCCTGGAAGGAGTGGGGCCTGGAAGGAGATGGGTCATGTGGGCAGACTACTCCTGAATTTCTTGGTGCTGTCCTTATGATAGTGAGTTTGTTCTTGTGAGATCTGGTTGTTTGAAAATGCGTGGCATCTCCCCACTCTTTCTCTCTTACTCCTCCTCTCGCCATGCTGGCTTTCTGTGGCCTTCTGCCGTGATTGTATGCTTCCTGAGGCCTCACCAGAAGCAGATGCCAGCACCATGTTTCCTATATAGCCTTCAGAACCATGAGCCAATTAAAACTTTTTTTGTTTATAAATTATGCAGTCTCAGGTGTTTCTTCATAGCAATGCAAGAATGGCCTAATACAAAAAACAACAAAGAAATGTAAAATAAGGCATAGTTGAAGAGAAGGGATCATTAATGATGCTTTGGAGAAGATAATCAAGTTGTGTGTTCCTTTCTTGGAACATTTGTATACCTGCCAAAGTACAGTGATATGAATATGTTTCATATGGACATGTCAAACTTCTTAATGAAAAAGGACTTGTTTTCTTTTTCCCTTACATCTTTTATTCTCTTTCCCCTTCTCTCAACAATACACACTCTTCCTTTCTGTCTGCCTGTTATATAGTAAAGTATCTGGCATGTGACAGTTGTTCAATCGGCTCAAGAATTAAGTAGCTAATGATTGAGGAGTACATGAGAAGAATAAAAATTTTTTTTTTCTTTTTTTTTTTTTTCTTTTTAGAGTCTCACTCTGTCACCCAGGCTGGAGTGCAGTGGCATGATCTTGGCTCACTACAACCTCCACCTCTTGGGTTCAAGCGATTCTGGTGCCTCAGTCCCCCAAATAGCTTGGAGTACAGGCATAGTGATGCCTGGCTTTTTTTGTATTTTTAGTAGAGACTGGGTTTCACCACGGTGGCCAGGCTGGTCTTGAACTCCTGACCTAAGTGATTCTCCTGCCTTGACCTCCTAAAATGCTGGGATTACAGGCGTGAGCCACCACACCCAGCCAAATCTTTCTAGATTGAAACATTAAAACCCAAACCACTGTTATTCTGATCCTCATTACAAATGTTAATTTCAAGCTAAGAAGTTTGCCTGAAACTCTCATGTGGGGGTTATTTTCATTACAGATATTGAACTTTTAATTTTTCTCTCAAATTCCAGAAGAACTTTCCTCATGTCTTTTTAACTTGCTTGTTGACAAGGTGCAATGCTTGTCATTATACCTAATAGATTATTTGGGATATCTTATTTTTACATACCTCATTTGACTTCTTATTTTGAAAGACTTCTAAAACTAAAAAGAATCCTTTGCTATCTGTAAAATGAGACGTGAAAAGTGCTCCTTCAGTTCAAGCATCAAATCCCATGCTCTGTCTGTAACCAGTAAACTGCTAAACACACTAACCCCACCAAGATGTTAAGCATTTACAGGTCTGTTAAGTATTTCGGGACAAAAATATTTGTTATGTTATTTTAAAAGTAGTTGTGGCAGTATCCACAGGTCTTCTAAGCTTGCCTCTTCCAGTGTGATACCACTTCCTATGAGCCAGAGATAGGGCTACTTGGTCTATAGTATTCTCAATGGCACTGGATCCAAGGTAGAGCCTCCATCCCAAAATTGGGACAGAAGAAGAAAGCATCTACTTCTGTGCTGCGTTTGCCTGGAATGAAATCTTACCAACAAATTGCTGGGGACAGTATGAGAAATGGTGGCACCTTGATCATACTAGTAGAAAGCCATCCTACTGAGAGCTGGAGAGAGAGAAAACCCTGCATTCTTCGCCACACCAGATTGGAGTACAGTTTCTGTATTGCTGAGTTGGGAACACAAAGAAAGTAGGTCTCAATTTACATACTACAGATTCTCACTGTTCTTACCAAGTTTTACCTGATTTTCTTGTATGGATGTTTCTTCATTTGCTGCATGCACATAAGACCATTTCCAGAGACTTTAAAATGTTTGTTTTTGTTGTTTTGTTATTTTTAATTTCTACTAGTTTCACTGGGAAGTATGTCCATGGAGCTCCTCATGCTGTCACGGTGGAAGTGAAAGCCTTGAATCTAAATATGAAATTAAAGGTAACAATTACAGATGGTTATTTTAAAAGTATTTTCTATAGAAATTACTGTAATCATAGGGCAATAAAATTGAATCTCTGCATGATAGTTTATGTGAAGAATAAGATTAATTCCTACTATGAAATGAAAAAAAGGTGCTGAGATTTTAAACATCTGAGCTGCATTTTTAATAATTTCTCCTTCTAAATCAATGTCTTTTACCATTCATAAAAGCAATTAAAAATTTTCACTTCACTAAATTAAGTTACCACATTATTTCCAAAATTTAAAAAAAGACATTTTTAAGTTTACAATGTAAATTATAAATCAATTCATCTTTTAAGACTGGTTTGTCAAGGAGCTCCAAGCAAGGAAATTTCTTGAAAAATAAGAGAAAAGAGCATTCTGTATACGTCATGGCCTGGAGAAACTTAACTGCTTTGATTGAACAATTTAAGAAACATAAAATCATACAAATGATGTTACTTTAGGTGATCTAATATAACTTCCAAATTTTAAAAGATGAGAATACTGTTTTCAAGTATGTGAAGTTGTGGGTTGTTATATACAAATCTATAAATATGTTATTAACAGAATGTTAATATGTTAATATATAAATGTCCTTCATTAGCAGAATGAAGGACAAAAACCACATAATAAAGGGCACATATGAAAAACCCACAGGTAACATTATAATCAACAGTGGAAAACTGAAAGTTTTTCCTCAAGACCAGGAATAATACAAGCATTCCCACTTTCACCATTTCTATTCGCTATAGTACCAAAAGTTTAACCAAAGCAATTAGGCAAAAGAAAGAAATAAAAGGCATCTATATTAGAAAAAAGTTTTATTGTCTGTGTTAGCTGATGACATAATCACCCTAAAGAGTCCATCAGAAAATAGTAAGAATAAGCAAATTCAGTAAAATTTCAGCATATAAAGTCATAGAAAAATCGGTAGCATTTCTATACACTATAGTGAACTATCAAAAAATAAATCTAGAAAAAAATCTCATTTACAATAAAAAAACGTAAAAATGAATTTTAAGTGGAAGTAAAATATCTATACACTGAAGTTTGTAAAACATTGATAAAAGATACTGAAGACACAGCTAAATAGAGATCGCCTATGTTCATGAATTAGAATATTGCTAAAATTTTCATACTACCCAAAGCAATTCCTGTTAAAATTCTAACTTGTTTAGAACCACAAAAGACTCCAAATAGCCAAAGCAATCTTGAGAAAAAAAAATAAACTGAAGGCATCACACTACCCGATTTCAAAATAAACATAAATTTATAATAACCAACACACCATTGTACAGTCATAAAGAAAAACAAGTAGACTAGTGGAAGAGAATGAAGAACCCAGAAATAAATTCATCTATTTATAATCAATTAGTTTTTGACAAGATGCCAAGGACACACAATAAAGAAGACATAGTTTCTTTAACAAATGGTGTTGAGAAAACTGGACATCCTCATCCAAAATAATAAAATTAGACTCATCTCACAGCATATACAAAAATCAACTCAGAATGGATTAAGTCTCAGTTATAAGACCTAAAACTGTAATACTGCTAATAGAAAACAAAGAAAAAGCTTCATGATATTGATCTGGGTAATCATTTTTTGGCTATGACCCAAAAAGCACAAGTGGCAGAAACAAACAGAAAAGACAAATGTGATTATATGAAATAAGACGCTTTTGCACAGAAAAAGATACAATCAACAGAGTGAAGAGACAAGCTACAAAACCGGAGAAAATATTTTTAAACCATACATCTGACAAGGACTTAATATAAATTATGTGAGAAACTCAAACAACTCAATAGCAAGAAAACAAATAAAACAGTTAAAAAATGGGCAAAGGACCTGAATAGACATTTCTCAAAAGAAGGCCTACAAATGACCAACAGGTAGATTTAAAAATTCTCAATATCACCAATCATCGGAGAAATGAAAATGAAAACCACAATGAGATACCTTAAACTTGTTACAATGGCTGTTATCAAAAAGACAAAAGATAAGTGTTGACAAGGATCGGAGAAAAGGAAATATTGGCATGCTGTTGGCGTGTATGTAAATTAGTACAGCCATTATGGAAAACAGTATGGCAACTCCTCAAAAATTTAAAATAGAACTACCATATGATTCAGCCAACTCCACTACGTGGTACATATGCAAAGGAAATAAAGCCTGTATATTGAAGAGATATCTGCATTCCCACTTCATTCAGGCATTATTCACTATAGTCAATGTAATAATTGATGAAAAGATTAATAAATAAGAAAATGTTATATATATACATACATACACACACAGTGGAATACTGTTCAGCTTTAAAACAGAAGTCTATCCCGTGATTTGTAACATGGATCTGGAGAAAATTAACTGAATAAGCCAGGCACAGAAAGACAAATACCGTGTGATCTCACTTTTAGGTAGAATCTAAAAAAGTGAAACTAACAGAAGCAGAGTAGAATGTTGGTTACCAAAGGCGGGCAGATGAAGTAGTGTGTGGGTTGAAGAGATGTTGCTCAAAGGAAACAAAATTTCGCTTAGATGGGAGGTGTAAGTTCAAGAGATCTACTGTACAGCATGAGGAGTATAATTAATAATATACTATATTCTTGAAAATCAGTTAAAAAATAGATTTTAACTGTTCTTGCTACAAAAATGATACATATGTGAGTTACTGTGTTAATTAGCTTTATGTAGCCATTCTGCAATGTATATATTTGAAAGCATCATGTTGTACATGATAAATACAATTTTGTCAATTAAACAATAAATCAACTAAGAATCATGCAGCCTGTCAAATTGCATATAAAATGACACACAATAGTCACGTCGAAACTCCCAATTCTGAGATAGCAATCTTGCTGTCATGTATTCTCATTGCTCTTATTTCATATGTAAATTAAACACTCTGTCTCACACATTTGCTCATATTACCTAACTATATCAGATCTTTACTATTTCTTTACATAGCTTTTTAAAAAATTATTTGAGTGACTTAATGTATTAGTCAGCTCTGGCTGCCTTAACAAAGTACCGTAGATTTGGTGGCTTAAATAACAGAATGAATTTTCTTTCTTTTTTTATTTTCTTTATTATTATTATACATTAAGTTTTAGGGTACATGTGCAAAATGTGCAGGTTCCTTCCCCTTCCTGTGTCCATGTGTTCTCATTGTTCAATTCCCACCTATGAGTGAGAACATGCAGGTGTTTTTTTTTTGTCCTTGTGATAATTTACTGAGAATGATGATTTCCAGTTTCATCCATGTCCCTACAAAGGACATGAACTCATCATTTTTTATGGCTGCATAGTATTCCATGGTGTATATGTGCCACATTTTCTTAATCCAGTCTATCGTTGTTGGACATCTGGGTTGGTTCCAAGTCTTTTTTACTGTGAATAGTGCCACGATAAACATACATGTGCATGTGTCTTTATAGCAGCATGATTTATAGTCCTTTGGGTATATACCCAGTAATGGGATGGCTGGGTCAAATGGTATTTCTAGTTCTAGATCCCTGAGAAATCGCCACACTGACTTCCACAATGGTTGAACTAGTTTACAGTCCCACCAACAGTGTAAAAAGTGTTCCTATTTCTCCACATCCTCTCCAGCACCTGTTGTTGCCTGACTTTTTAATGATGGCCATTCTAACTGGTGTGAGATGGTATCTCATTGTGGTTTTGATTTGCATTTCTCTGATGGCCAGCGATGATGAGCATTTTTTCATGTGTTTTTTGGCTGCATAAATGTCTTCTTTTGAGAAGTGTCTGTTCATGTCCTTTGCCCACTTTTTGATGGGGTTGTATTTTTCTTGTAAATTTGTTTGAGATCATTGTAGATTCTGGGTATTAGCCCTTTGTCAGATGAGTAGGTTGTGAAAATTTTCTCCCATTTTGTAGGTTGCCTATTCACTCTGATGGTAGTTTCTTTTGCTGTGCAGAAACTCTTTAGTTTAATTAGATCCCATTTGTCAATTTTGGCTTTTGTTGCCATTGCTTTTTGTGTTTTAGACGTGAAGTCCTTGCCCATGCCAATGTCCTGAATGGTAATGCCTAGGTTTTCTTCCAGGGTTTTTATGGTTTTAGGTCTAACATGTAAGTCTTTAATCTATCTTGAATTAATTTTTGTATAAGGTGTAAGGAAGGGATCCAGTTGCAGCTTTCTACATATGGCTAGCCAGTTTTCCCAGCACCATTTATTAAATAGGGAATCTTTTCCCCATTGCTTGTTTTTGTCAGGTTTGTCAAAGATCAGATAATTGTAGATATGTGGCATTACTTCTGAGGGCTCTGTTCTGTTCCATTGATCTATATCTCTATTTTGGTACCAGTACCATGCTGTTTTGGTTACTGTAGCCTTGTAGTATAGTTTGAAGTCAGGTAGCGTGATGTCTCCAGCTTTGTTCTTTTGGCTTAGGATTGACTTGGTGATGCGGGCTCTTTTTTGTTTCCATATGAACTTTACAGTAGTTTTTTCCAATTCTGTGAAGAAAGTCATTGGTAGCTTGATGGGGATGGCATTTAATCTATAAATTACCTTGGGCAGTATGGCCATTTTCACGATATTGATTCTTCCAACCCATGAGCATGGAATGTTCTTCCATTTGTTTGTATCCTCTTTTATTTCATTGAGCAGTGGTTTGTAGTTCTCCTTGAAGAGGTCTTTCATGTCCCTTGTAAGTTGGATTCCTAGGTATTTTATTCTCTTTGAAGCAATTGTGAATGGGAGTTCACTCATGATTGGGCTCTCTGTTTGTTATTGGTGCATAAGAATGCTTGTGATTTTTGTACATTGATTTTGTATCCTGAGACTTTGCTGAAGTTGCTTATCAGCTTAAGGAGATTTTGGGCTGAGACAATGGGGTTTTCTAGATATACCATCACGTTGTCTGCAACCAGGGACAGTTCGACTTCCTCTTTTCCTAATTGAATACCCTTTATTTCCTTCTCCTGCCTGATTGCCCTGGCCAGAACTTCCAACACTATGTTGAATAGGAGTGGTGAGAGAGGGCATCCCTGTCTTGTGCCAGTTTTCAAAGGGAATGCTTCCAGTTTTTGCCCATTCAGTATGATATTGGCTGTGGGTTTGTCATAGATAGCTCTTATTATTTTCAGACACATCCCATCGATACCTAATTTATTGAGAGTTTTTAGCATGAAGCGTTGTTGAATTTTGTCAAAGGCCTTTTCTGCATCTATTGAGATAATCATGTGGTTTTTGTCTTCGGTTCTGTTTATATGCTGGATTATATTTATTGATTTGTGTATGTTGAACCAGCCTTGCATCCCAGGGATGAAGCCCACTTGATCTTGGTGGATAAGCTTTTTGATGTGCTACTGGATTTGGTTTGCCCGTATTTTATTGAGGATTTTTGCATCAATGTTCATCAAGGATATTGGTCTAAAATTCTCTTTTTTTGTTGTGTCTCTGCCCGGCTTTGGTATCAGGATGATGCTGGCCTCATAAAATGTGTTAGGGAGGATTCCCTCTTTTTCTATTGACTGGAATAGTTTCAGAAGGAATGGTACCAGTTCCTCCTTCTACCTCTGGTAGAATTCGGCTGTGAATCCATCAGGTCCTGGACTCTTTTTGGTTGGTAAGCTATTGATTATTGCCACAATTTCAGAGCCTGTTATTGGTCTATTCAGAGATTCAACTTCTTCCTGGTTTGGTCTAGGGAGGGTGTATGTGTCCAGGAATTTATCCATTTCTTCTAATTTTATAGTTTATTTGCATAGAGGTGTTTGTAGTATTCTCTGATGGTAGTTTGTATTTCTGTGGGCTCAGTGGTGATATCTCCTTCAACATTTTTTGTTGTGTCTATTTGATTCTTCTCTCTTGTCTTCTTTATTAGTCTTGCTAGCGGTCTATCAATTTTGTTGATCTTTTTAAAAAACCAGCTCCTGGATTCATTGATTTTTTGAAGGGTTTTTTGTGTCTCTATTTCCTTCAGTTCTGCTCTGATTTTAGTTATTTCTTGCCTTCTGCTAGCTTTTGAATGTGTTTCCTCTTGCTTTTCTAGTTCTTTTAATTGTGATGTTAGGGTGTCAATTTTGGATCTTTCCTGCTTTATCTTGTGGGAATTTAGTGCTATAAATTTCCCTCTACAAACTGCTTTGAATGGGTCCCAGAGATTCTGGTATGTTGTGTCTTTGTTCTCATTGGTTTCAAATAACATCTTTATTTCTGCCTTCATTTCGTTATGTACCCAGTAGTCAATCAGGAGCAGGTTGTTCAGTTTCCATGCAGTTGAGCGGTTTTGAGTGAGTTTCTTAATCCTGAGTTCTAGTTTGATTGTACTGTGGTCTGAGAGACAGTTTGTTATAATTTCTGTTCTTTTACATTTTCTGAGGAGAGCTTTACTTCCAACTATGTGGTCAGTTTTGGAATAGGTATCATGTGGTGCTGAAAAAAATGTATACTCTGTTGATTTGGGGTGGAGAGTTCTGTAGATGTCTATTAGGTCCACTTTGTGCAGAGCTAAGTTCAATTCCTGGGTATCGTGGTTAACTTTCTGCCTCACTGATCTGTCTAATGTTGACAGTGGGGGGTTAAAGTCTCCCATTATTATTGTGTGGGAGTCTAAGTCTCTTTGTAGGTCACTCAGGACTTGCTTTATGAATCTGGGTGCTCCTGTATTGGGTACATATATATTTAGGATAGTTAGCTCTTCTTGTTGAATTGATCCCTTTACCATTATGTAATGGCTTTGTTTGTCTCTTTTGATCTTTGTTGGTTTAAAGTCTGTTTTATCAGAGACTAGGATTGCAACCCCTGCCTTTTTGTTTTCCATTTGCTTGGTAGATCTTCCTCCATCCTTTTATTTTGAGTCTGTGTGTGTCTCTGCACGTGAGATGGGTTTCCCCAGTACAGCACACTGATGGGTCTTGACTCTTTATCCAATTTGCCAGTCTGTGTCTTTTAATTGGAGCATTTAGCCCATTTACATTTAAAGTTAATATTGTTATGTGTGAATTTGATCCTGTCACTATGATGTTAGCTGGTTATTTTGCTCGTTAGTTGCTGCAGTTTCTTCCTAGCCTCGATGGTCTTTACAATTTGGCATGATTTTGCAGCGGCTGGTACTGATTGTTCCTTTCCATGTTTAGTGCTTCCTTCAGGAGCTCTTTTAGGGCAGGCCTGGTGGTGACAAAATCTCTCAGCATTTGCTTGTCTGTAAAGTATTTTATTTCTCCTTCACTTATGAAGCTTAGTTTGGCTGGATATGAAATTCTGGGTTGAAAATTCTTCTTTAAGAATGTTGAATAACGGCCCCCACTCTCTTCTGGCTTGTAGAGTTTCTGCCAAGAGATCCACTGTTAGTCTGATGGGCTTCCCTTTGTGGGTAACCTGACCTTTCTCTCTGGCTACCCTTAACATTTTTTCCTTCATTTCAACTTTAGTGAATCTGACAATTATGTGTCTTGAAGTTGCTCTTCTCGAGGAGTATCTTTGTGGCATTCTCTGTATTTCCTGAATCTGAATGTTGTCCTGCCTTGCTAGATTGGGGAATTTCTCATGGATAATATCCTGCAGAGTGTTTTCCAACTTGGTTCCATTCTCCCCGTCACTTTCAGGTACACCAATCAGACGTAGATTTGGTATTTCCACATAGTCCCATATTTCTTGGATGCTTTGTTCATTTCTTTTCATTCTTTTTTCTCTAAACTTCCCTTCTCACTTCATTTCACTCATTTCATCTTCCATCACTGATACCCTTTCTTCCAGTTGATCCCATTGGCTCTTGAGGCTTCTGCATTCTTCATGTAGTCCTCGAGCCTGAATTTTCTTACAGATCTGGACACTGGGTGTCTATGATCAAGGTGTCAGCATAAATGATTTAAAGTGAGACCTCTCTTCCTGGCTTGCAGATGGCCGTCTTAACAAGTTAGTTAAGGTGCGGGTATATATGAGTAACCATAACTATTAGTAACAGGTCACAGTTTTTTTTTAATCTACAAAGGCTATTTGATTATTTCTCAATAGATTTGATATATGAATTTATTGTGGACAACTCTGAATAGGAGACCAAAGGATTGTTTTATGTTTAATATTTAAAAAAAAAAAATTTGGCCAGGTGTGGTGGCTCATGCCTGTGATTCCAGCACTTTGGGAGGCCGTGGCAGGTGGATCTACTGAGGTCAGGAGTTTGAGACCAGCCTGCCCAACATGGTGAAATCCGTCTCTGCTAAAAACACAAAATTAGCCAGGGAGGCACCTGTAATCCCAGCTACTCAGGAGGCTCAGGCAGGAGAATCACTTGAACCCAGGAGGTTTAAGTTGCAGTGAGGTAAGATTGTGCCACCGCACTGTAGCCTGAGTGACAAGAATGAGACTCCATCTCAAAAAAAAAAGAAAAAAAAGTAAGTAAAGGAATCACCTTTGAAAACCCAGACTATTTCAATCACAACCAAAGGACAGGTCAAAGCTTAAGAGTTCAGGGATTTTCTTTTTATTTATTTATTTATTTAAAAAAAAAAACTAAAAAGCGTATTTGTTTATGAAGGCCTTAGGTAAGGCTTGAAAAAGAATATCATTTCATTATTGATTTAAATATCTTTAGAAAGAGTAAAAGATAAAGCCAAATTGGTAAGTTCCAACAATATAAAAGCCTCTGAAAGCAATTTCCAGATGTTTTAGTGTAGCAAAACCTGAATTTACTCATTAAATACTAACTCATTTCCATGAGGTCTATGACAGTTAATAAAGTTTATGGATTGACTTACTTATTTCCCAAATATGCAAAACCTGGTGCTTGAATACAAATAAAACATTATGAAGAATAAATTACAAAATAAGATAGGTGAGATAATTTTTTTCCTCTTGTTGGGAGCTTGCGATAGAGTGAGACATTTTGCTGAGAAGAGAAATCGAATAATGGGTTTCTATTGCAAAAGATCACAGAAAACTACAAAGTAATGTTGAGCTTAAAAACTTGTATAGGAGATATGTCAGGCATCAGGAGTATAGTGAGCCCTATATAGATTGTCTTTTTTGGCCAAGAATTAAGCTACTAAAGGAATAATTGCATGGATGGCTAATGAATAGGGAGCAGGATATCTATTCATATTATTCTTGGACAGATTTGAAGTAAACTGAGAATTTCCATTTCCAAAGGCTTAAAATAGAGAAAAAGGAAGTTGGTGAGTTTGGGGATCACTAGATGATAACAATATATTGAGTCTAACAGAAAATACATAGCTATGACTGTACACCAGGTTGCACATTGGGCTACATTTTAAAAGGTGGAGAATACAAAGTAAGGAGGAACAGCAACTGAAATTCTTGTACATTGAAACTGAAAATGTAAGTAGGCTTAATCACTTTTTAAAGCTATCAAATTAGTTTGTGAAAAATGGAAGTACCAACACGATGTGATGCATTCATTCCCCTTCTATGTATATATTCAGTAGAAATGCCCGCCAGTGTGCCTCAAACGTCATGCACAAAATGTTCACTGCAGTAGTACTCATGTATCCTTTTGAATTTTATAATTTTTCACCAGTGAACTATATAGTTATATGTATATGTACATATATACTATAATGTATACATATGTATAAATTATACTATGTATACACTACTATATATTGTAGTGTATAATATATAACTATATATATAAATTTATTTGCCCACATTTTTTCTGTGAACATTTAGGTTATTTTGGGGTTTTTTTGAAATTATAGTGAAATCAGGCCAGGCGTGGTGGCTCACACCTGTAATCCCAGCACTTTGGGAGGCCGATGGGGGTGGATCATGAGGTCAGGAGATCGAGCCCATCCTGGCTAACATGGTGAAACCCCGTCTCTACTAAAAATACAAAAAATTAGCTGGGCATGATGGCGGGTGCCTGTAGTCCCAGCTATTTGGGAGGCTGAGGCAGGAGAATGGTGTGAACCTGGGAGGTGGAGCTTGCAGTAAGCCGAGATCTGTCTCAAAAAAAAAAAAAGAAAGAAAAAAAAGAAATTACAGTGAAATCAACAAGCATATTCAGGTATAAGATGTTTTATCATATTGTTGGAATTTATGGTCTAAAAATCCTCAACTTTACTAGATATTGTCATATTTCTCTCCAAAGAGTTTCTGCCAATATATGTACCACTGTTTTATGGATCTTTCTGTTTTAAATGTATTCTAATTTGAATTGTTGAAAGCTGTACCTCACTGTGTTTTTTATTTCCTTGCCAGGAATAAAAGAGAGATTCAAAATCTCTTGGCCTTTTGTTGTTATGATTTGAATTTTTATTTTTGTGATATTTTGATTAATATATTTTGCCCAAATTTTTTGTTGGATTTTTATTTATTTGTATGATCAATTTACATATTCTTAATATTGATCCATTGTTAGTCATATGTATCATAAATTTTTTTTGAGTCAAGGCTTTGCTTTTCATTACTTCAGTATGTGTTTAGTGGATAAGATTTTTATATTGTTACTGTTGTAATATTATCAACTTGGTTATCAGAGCTGCCTTGTTACAAAAACACAAGAACTACAGTCACGTGCCACGTAATGACATTTCCGTCAATGATGGGCAGCATATACAATGGTGGTCCCATAAGATCGTAATGGAGCATATATAGAAAGCTGATACATGACACTTGATATTGGCATTGCACTTCAAGAAGGAGAAATGACTATTGATATTCAGTAACAGTGCTAGGACCTTTGTTATATGAAAAAATACACACATACAGACACACACACACACACACACACACACACCCCTAGGTTTGTGTAAGTATGTCCTGTGATGTTCACGCAATGACTAAATTGTCTATGACACATTTCACAGAATATATCCCCATCATTAAGTGACGCATGATGGTATTTATATTTTGCTAAACAAACTGCATATTTTAGAACTTTATCACTATTTTACAATTTGATCTATAAAAGATTCATATTTTCATGAAATTACTTACATTTTTATAGTATCTCAGAACGTTTTATATTTTTGCTGTCATATTTTTATGTAACTTTTATTTTTTATTGCTCTTGTAGCCATTAGCCACATTATTAAACTCTCCTGTTAATTCTAATAATGGGTCTGAAGAATATCTTGGGTCTTTTTTTGTGTAGATGCCATACAGAACTGTATTAAGTAAAATGTAACAGACTGTAATATATCAATCTGGATGAATATATGAATCTGGATGAATATATCAATCTGGATACCGAGGCTTCTGCAATCTTCGTGTAGTTCTCAATACTTGGCTTTCAGCTCCATCAGCTCCTTTAAGCCCTTCTGTCCATTGGTTATTCTAGTTATCCATTCATCTAATTTTTTTTCAAAGTTTTAAATTTCTTTGCTATTGTTTTGAATTTCCTCCCGTAGCTCGGAGTAGTTTGATCGTCTGAAGCCTTCTTCTCTCAACTTGTCAGTCATTCTCCGTCCAGCTTTGTTCCATTGCTGGTGAGGAACTGCGTTCCTTTGGAGGAGGAGAGGTGCTCTGCATTTTAGAGTTTCCAGTTTTTCTGCTCTGCTTTTTCCCCATCTTTGTGGTTTTATCTACTTTTGGTCTTTGATGATGGTGATGTACAGATGGGTTTTTGGTGTGGATGTCCTTTCTCTTTGTTAGTTTTCCTTCTCCCAGACAGGACCCTCATCTGCAGGTCTGTTGGAGTTGGCTAGAGGTCCACTCCAGACCCTGTTTGGCTGGGTGTCAGCAGCAGTGGCTGCAGAACAGCAGATTTTTGTGAGACCACAAATTCAGCTGTCTGATAGTTCCTCTGGAAGTTATGTCTCAGAGGAGTACCTGGCCGAGTGAGGTGTCAGTCTGTCCCTACTGGGGGGTGCCTCCCAGTTAGGCTGCTCGGGGGTCAGGGACCCACTTTAGGAGGCAGTCTGTCTGTTCTCAGATCTCCAGCTGCGTGCTGGGAGAACCACTACTCTCTTCAAAGCTGTCAGTCAGACAGGGACATTTAAGTCTGCAGAGGTTCCTGCTGAATTTTTGTCTGTGCCCTGCCCCCAGAGGTGGAGCCTACAGAGGCAGGCAGGCCTCCTTGAGCTGTGGTGGGCTCCACCCAGTTCGAGCTTCCTGGCTGCTTTGTTTACCTAAGCAAGCCTGGGCAATGGCGGGCGCCCCTCCCCCAGCCTCGCTGCCACCTTGCAGTTTGATCTCAGACTGCTGTGCTAGCAATCAGCGAGACTCCATGGGCATAGGACCCTCCGAGCCAGGTGCGGGACACAATCTCCTAGTGTGCCGTTTTCCAAGCCCGTTGGAAAAGCGCAGTATTAGGGTGGGACTGACCCGATATTCCAGGTGCCATCTGTTACCCCTTTCTTTGACTAGGAAAGGTAACTCCCTGACCCCTTGCACTTCCCGGGGGAGGCAATGCCTCGCCCTGCTTCGGCTCGCGCACAGTGCGCTGCACCGACTGTCCTGCACCCACTGTTTGGCACTCCCTAGTGAGATGAACCCGGTACCTCAAACGGAAATGCAGAAATCACCCGTCTTCTGTGTCACTGAGGCTGGGAGCTATAGACCAGAGCTGTTCCTATTTGGCCATCTTGGCTCCACCCCCTCCTTTTTTAGTTTTATTACTTTATTTTTATAGCTTATTTTCCTTCCTCATATTCAGCATGTCTTTGAATAAAAATATATGATAAATTTATCAATTTATAGTCAAAGTGGTAAATTGTCAAGCTTCATCCTACTGGTTTTGTTACATTATATTTTCATTTTACATCAATCTGAGTATTTTATTTCACAGAATGAGCTTTCTTTTGACCTAAGATTTATCTACATTTTAAAAATATTTTCAAACATTTGTCTTTTTACAATTTTTTTATAATTATTTCATACATTTCAATCAATAATTATACGTTTAATATCTCTACAGTCAAATTTCTCTTAGGAATATTTCCAGGCTTGTTTGAGAATATACTTCTCTGGAAGGGCTTTGTTTTACTTCTGTCAGACTCCCCAAATTACTGACAATTTGTTACCATATTTTTTATTTCTCAGCTTGAATTATCACACACATCATAAATTCATTTTCAAAATCTATTTGTGGGCTCTTCTATGGATATAATTATTAGAGGATGTTATTTTTACCTTAAAAAAAAAGTAACTTTTTTTTTCATTTCATTAAAAATGAACTATTTCCCCAGCAAAGGGAGGCTATATGAAATTATTTCTTTCAAAGTTTTTTCTTTCGAGTAGTCCCCAGGATCTTGGCTTCCCATGGGAGCTGGGGTTCAGCTCTCCTCCTAGTTCCTGCCAAAACTCTGGCTTCCCTGTTTAAAGTAGACAGCTCTAGGCTCTAGGTCTGATGAATAGGCAAAAGTCCTTGAGGCAACTCAGTTTTGGGATCTTGCTAGCATTCTGATTTTCATCTTTTCCCTCTTTTGTTTTGGTCCTTATGTGTTTCCTTTATTTTTTTATGAAAATAACTACGTTCTCCGAAGGCTATTGGCCTTATTTTACCCATTTTCCTAGGATTAATTATTACCTTGAGGAAGTTTCAGAATATTCACTGTTAAGAGAAGTGGAAGGTATTGCCTTGTTTGTAATTACAAGTATTCCTGAAAATCCGGTTGTTGACCATATATACCCATCCATTTTAATCTTAATTCTAACAAGCACCTCAGTTCTCACCCTTCTCCACTTTTTTGCTGAATGGCTATCTTGTCTTACCTGTCCTCCTTTCCAGTCTCTGCAGTTTCCCAGTGATTCATTCCATCTTAATAAATGCAGATGCCATGTCTTGAACAGCCCTCTCTGTGTCCTCCATCTGCCTAGTATAATATTTTGACTAGAGTACAACTTTCAAGACATCTTAATTGATTGATTTTAAAATTTATACCAAAGAATGCATCTGAAACAAAACAATTTATATGATGTAAGTTTGTTAGTGAATTAGACTTAGGTATTTTTAATATAACTAACATGTACATTCACTCTGCTACTAGCTAGACACTGCATGACATATGAGAGCCATTTTCTCTTTAGATTAACCCTCTTTATTATGCTACTACTTTCTATTCATAACCTACACTGTTTCTGACTGCTCTAGGAATTCCAGGGCACTCTCATTAGCTCTCTGTTAATTTGAACATTAACAAGGTCATCATGTAACTGAAGGGTACTAAATGGTTTTATTTATTTATTTATTTGTTTTTGATGCAGGCTCTGAGTTAGGGGAGGGGCATGTGTATTTTGAGTTAAATTCAGAGACACTGGAAATACCAAAGAGATACCCACTGTTATTTTTCACAAATGCGTTGGGCTGACAGGTTGTTTAATATCAACAGAATAATGTGTGCCCTGACATTTTCAAATTGTCTAGGAACTTTTAGAGCTGAATACTTCATCATGCCTTTAGTTCTTCAGTGTTCTTTTCAGAAAACTCTTCCTGCCTGAAATAAGTGTATGACATTAGATTTCCTTCTAAGAAGAGCACACATAATTCTCCCCTTTTAAGAATGATTTCCAGTATTCAAATCAGATAGAAATTTTAGGCAGACCTGAATATACATTTATATTTATATCAATTTAACATTTATATGTATCAGATAATTGCTTTGATAAGATGAGAATGAAGGTTAACTAAATTTTGCAGGGGATGGAACAAACTATTTCCAACAACCACCTTACTTGTTTGTAATGTTTACTTTCATGAAAGCACATGTATCAAGTATACAGAACAGCTTTTCTTTAGGAAACAAAATAAATGAGCTTTACTTAAGAAATGAGAGAACAATTTTTAAAAGAATGAATAGTATTTGGTTTACTGTTTTATCAAAGTATAAATGTATTAAACAAATGCCACCTTACCATTGTATATAGTAATTAATACTGAGTGTAATTAAACACAAACAAACACAGTCATTTTTAAATAATTGCTTGTTTTGTTGTATCTGTTATTTTCTTACAGCTTCATCCATAGCACCTGCAACAATTATAGGTCTAATATTGTGCCAATTCAGTTACATTGTATTAGCTGGACAGCTGTTTAAGGATTTATGAAAATATTCATGCTATCATCACAGCAGTAGCTGATATATTTAATTTTTATGATATGTAAAATTACCAGATACTCCCTGAAAATTGGTATGGAACAACTAAACTCTTAGACATTCTGGGCCATGGGTGCTGAAGAAGACAGTAAGGAAGAAAAAGGCAAAATCAAATATTAGGCTTTCATTCCCTAACTTCTGTCAAAAAAAAAAATAATAATAATAAGCCCAGTCTTCATGGATCTTAACAAAGAAGTTCTAGCATGATCATAAGGTCACACATTGCACAGTGACCTGCCTTTAAAATGTAAGACACCCGACTGGACAAGTTTTCTATACCTCTCTTCTCTGTAGTGCTGACTTAGCACTTCACTCACCCTGGCTTGGTTATCGGCCAACTTTTCACTTGTAAAGGTTTGCTTCTCAATTTGCCTATGATTTCCACTGTGACAGCCTTTTATCTTTTTGTAATCTCTACAGTACATAGAATGAGATCTTCAATGTCTTAATTTTAGTAACTATTTGTTGATTGATTTTATGTTGGTGTATAGTATGGGGAATATAGAGTAGGCCCTCTGAGATAAATAAGAAAAAAAATCTTTAGAATAAAAATATGGTCTCTGCAATATGGACCCAAAGTGTAATGGTCATTCTGGGAAATGAACAAAATAAGATTCTATGAGCAGAGTATCCCCAAAAGGGCAATACTAGTGGGTTGGGAGAGGGAGTAAGCGGCACATAAGGAATTCTGAAACATTGACACGAGTATTATGATTCATCTGTCCTTATTCCACTCCTGGCTTCCTGAAAGAAAATGGTTATATTTTTGAGTTGTCAAGAGTGTCCTTTATTATTGGTGTGGGCTGATATGATAAAATTAAAACAGAAAAATCCCACGACAACAATATTAACAACTGTTTAGGGCTAGATTGAAACAAAACAAAAATGTAAGCCTAAAATAATATAATTAAAAGCTCATATTTGCTTATTTCAGGTAATCATGATATTGGCATTGCTTTGGATATTTGTTCCTGACTGCACAAGATGAGCCAATGTTTTCCATAAAGGATAAGATAGTAGATATTTTAGGCTTTTTCAGCCACATGTTATCACTATCACTTATTCCTGTCTTTAAAAAAAAACCAATTTAACAATGTAAAAATAATTCTTAGCTCAAGGGCCATTAAAATACTTCCAGGATATAGTATGCCAACCCTTGCTTATTACTGTTATAAACTACAGCATGTAGATATTAAAGATTTTAACAAATGCCTTTTATTCCTCTAAGTATATAGTCTAGTTACTAAGGGAACTTTTCATTGCAACCGTCTTATTTCTTAAAGATAGGCAGAGTTACGGCAGGGTAGAAATTCAGCTATATAACATAGGCATTACCCTGGATAACAGTCTCCTTTCTTTGAGTGTAGGCTAGAACTAGTGACTCACTTTTAATAAGTAAATAAAGCAATAGTGGCAGTGTGTGACTGGACACTTGGTAGGCCATTATAAAGCAGGATGGCTTTGCATTCTATATCTTAGACCACTTGCTATGGAAAAAGCCAGCTGTTATGTCATGAGCAATTACATAGAGAAGCCCATGAAGCAAGTAACTGAAGCCTCCAGCTAATAGCCATTTGAGTGGACTTAGAGTCAGAACCCCCAGCTCTAGTCAAGCCTCACCTGATTGAAGGTTTGACTGAAATCTTTGTTGTAGTTATGTGAGATACCTTAGGTTGAACCATAAAAAACTAATGCAGAAATAAATTACTACTAATTTAGAGATTTGTAACTAAAGTATAGTCATATTTAGAGACATGCACACCAGGTTTAGGAAAATATTTTCGAGAAGCATTCCATAATAATAGATCTTCATATTTAGTTAATACATCAAATATCTCTGTTAATGACTCCTAAATTTATAAAGACTTATTCCCCAGACACTAGTAATATTCTTTTTCAGTCATCTTAATGCCAGTTTACTTAGTAAATATTTGAAATAACTTAGTACGAGTAGCATTTTGCTCATTGTTTCTTTACATTTCAAAGTCTGACACTGATTTCTTACAGTGATTATATTCATCCTTAAATTATATCAGGTTAATTATATTAGTTTACCATATCTTAGCTCTTTCTATCCTTTGGTGCTATTCAGCAGAATGATCTGAATATGTAAGTCAATTTTAAGGAACTAAAAGATAAAGAGGACCCTTGTACTTTACCTATAAGGATAATGAGTTAACGGTCACCTATATGCGTTAGAAACAGATGAAATAGAAATCCTGACCTCAAAATAAATTTCTAATTTCTAAATAAAACTCTTGGAGGAAGCAATGGACATAGGCTAGAAGAAAAGTTATCAAACTTATTGTTAAATTAGTTATAAATTAGGCATTTAAAATATAATACTTTTTTGACTTTAAATATATAATATAGTCTCCAAGGGACAGCATAGTATATTTATAGTGGTCTTCCCTCTAGCTAATTGAAATAGCAAATGTTTACCCTGGATCAACTCATGACAGTGCCACAGTTGAACAGATTAAGATTTACAGATTGTCACTGCTAATGGCTGCAGCTGCACTATTTTGGTGGCCCAGGAAGTGCACTTGGCCAGGCAAGCACTGCATCTGCATGCTTAATGTTAACACTCAGGCCTTTTACAGATTTAATAAAATTGAAAATTTATGCACAGATATGCCAGAATCTAGAGCCAAGGAAGACAAAATCACTAAGGTTGAGGGGTAAAAATTCAAGCTGCCTGCCAGAAGCATGTGCAGCTGTATTAGAAACAGGAAGAAGGTTCCATAGACACACCTGCTAGAGGTGCCTACTTTGCAAAATTTCTGCTTTTTTCCTCCAGTGCACAATTGTAGCCCCGAGTTTATTATTGTTTACCTGTCTCTCCATGTGAGATTCAGAGTCAGGGATTGTGTTATTGATTCAATTTATTCAAGAGGAGATACAACCCACTTGAAATTAAGTTACTTTGCCCACTGTTTTCAAAACTCAGGAAGACATTATATATGTGTGGTATATCATCCTCGTCTTTCTCATTCCCACTTCTTCAGCAAAGCAAAGCTTTGTTGTTGGAAAATATATGCAAATGGGAAGCTAGCAGCCAGTCCTTAAATTTCTAGATCTTTCTTTGCTATTTTGAACCTTTCACATCTTAATGCCTTGTGGGAAGTTAGTCTGCAGTGGTACATTGTTTTGTGATCTAAGAGAAGGCCCCAGTATATCTGAGAAATGCTGAGTGCCTGAATTCAAGCCATGACATTTGATTCAATGAAGTCAGTCCAATCTTATCATTTACAGAATGCGATAATAAGGGCAGACATTTCTTCCCAACACACTACATTTCTGTCAGGTAGAGCAAACTCATTAGCATATTAAATCTGGTTTTTTAAATAATTTGGCATAAGAAAGTGACCATGTATTGTTCCATCTCTGTCACATTCTTTCCTTTTTTGGAGTTTGTTTTTACTCAGGGAGTACATGCAGTTTGGTGGATAAATCTTTCTAATTTCATTTCAATATAAAGAAATCTATTTGCTCAGAAATATAAACCATTGTCAGATTTCAGAAAATGGTCTCTACCTACAACTTTGTCTATTAGTCTAAAATCAGAAAGGAGAAAAGAGTGACTCTCTTAAACCTGAACAGTTATATTTTTGAGAGTTTGAAGCAAGAATAGATATACACCATAAACAATGTGGTAAAGTATTCACTGTTTCCGGTTCCTGTCTAATACATGAAGGAACTCAACTGGAGAGGAAGGCTGTGAATGTAAGGAATGTGGGAAAGCATTGAGATGTTTTTGTTCTTTTAAAACACACAAAAGGACTCACACTGGAAAAAGACCCTATAAGTGTACAAAATGTGATAAAGCCTTCAGTTATTCCACTTGCCTTCATTATTGTCAGGCCTCTGAGCCCAAGCTAAGCCATCATATCCCCTGTGACCTGCACGAATACATCCAGATGGCCTGAAGCAAGTGAAGAATCACCAAAGAAGTGAAAATGGCCGGTTCCTGCCTTAACTGATGACATTCCGCCATTGAGATTTGTTCTTGCCCCACCTTAACTAAGCAATTAACTTATGAAATTCCTTCTCCTGGCTCAGAAGCTCCCCCACTGAGCACCTTGTGGCCCCCGCCCCTGCCCTCAAGAAAAAAACCCCCTTTGACTGTAATTTTCCACTACCTACCCAAATCCTATAAAACGGCCCCACCCCTATCTCCCTTCGCTGACTCTCTTTTGGACTCAGCTCGCCTGCACCCAGGTGATTAAAAAGCTTTATTGCTCACACACAGCCTGTTTGGTAGTCTCTTCACATGGATGTGTGTGACAGTTACCATAGAAGCATTTATACTGGAGAGAGACCCTATGAATGTAAAAAATGTGGTAAAGCCTTTAGTCGTTTCCGTTCCCTTTGTAACCATAGAAGTACTCATACTGGAGAGAAACTCTATGAATGGAAAAATGTGATAAAGCCTTCAGTTGTCTCAGTTCCCTTCACCTCCATGAAATAATTCATACTGGGAGAAAACCCCATGAATGTAAGACCTGTGGTAAAGCCTACACCCATTCCAGTCACCTTACTTGCCATAAAAGAAGTCATGCTGGAGAGGCTGGTACAGTGGCTTACACCTGCAATCCCAGCACTTTGGGAGGCCAAGGTTTGTGGATTGCTTGAGCCTAGGCATTCACAACCAGCCTGGTCAACATGGTGAAACCCTATCTCTGCGAAAAATAAAATAATTAGCTGGGCATGGTGGCACAGGCCTGTAGCCCCAGCTACTTGAGAGACTGAGATGGGAGGATCACTCGAGCCTGGGAGGTCCAGGCTGCAGTGAGCTAAGATCCTGCTGCTGCACTCCAGCCTCCTGGATGACAGAGTGAAACCCTGCCTTAAAAAAAGAAAAAAGAAAGCTGGGTGTGATGGCTCATACCTGTAATCCTAGCGCTTTGAGAAGCCGAAGTACGCAGATCACTTGAGGTAAGGAGTTCGAGA
Source organism: Hylobates moloch (assembly GCF_009828535.3). Taxonomy (NCBI): domain Eukaryota; kingdom Metazoa; phylum Chordata; class Mammalia; order Primates; family Hylobatidae; genus Hylobates; species Hylobates moloch. The sequence continues at coordinate 72,898,865 of NW_026652290.1, read as the reverse complement.
CCAGCCTGCCCAACATGGCAAAACCCATCTCTACTAAAAATAAAATAATTAGCCAGTCATGGTGGCACATGCCTGTAGTTCCAGCTACTTGAGAGACTGAGATGGGAGGATCACTGGAGCTGGGAAGGTCGAGGCTGCAGCAAGCTGAGATCCTGCTACTGTAGTCCAGCCTGGACAATAGAGTGAGACTCTGTCTCAAAAAAAAAGAAGAAGAAGAAGAAAAGTTATACTGGAGAGAACCCTTATGAATTGTGGAAAAGCATTTAGTTGTCTTAGTTCTTTTTCAAAGACATAAAAAGCCACAGGGGAAAAAAAAGGAAAAAAAAAGCCCTATACGTGTAAGAAATGTGGTAAAGCACTTACTCCATTTTCCTCATAAACATGAAAGAGCTCACACTGGAGAGAAACCTTAAAAACACAAGAAATGTGGTAAAGACTTCTGATTTTCTTTTTTTGTTTGTTTGTTTGTTTTTGAAGGCTTGGGAGGACTCACAGTGAAGAAAAGTCTTTCGAATTTAAATTTGTAGTAAGGCTTTCAGTTGTACTAGTTCCATTTGAAGACAAGAATTCATTTCCGAGAAAAGCCTTGTGAATATCTAGAATGTGAGAATGCTTTCATTTCTCTCATATCCATTCAAGGACATATGAAAATGCACACTATAGCTGGATCTTGTAAATATAAGAAAGTACATGGGATTAAAACTCTTAATAGGCTGGAAACTACAAGAAAGTTTTCAGTTTTAACATTTACTTCAAAAGTCATGTGAAAACTCCCACTGGAAAGAAGTTCTATAAATGAAGTTTTTCTAATTTGGAAAGCCTGATACAAATTAATTATTGTACAGTGCTTGAAAAGAATGCACATGGATGAAATGTTATGTAAATTATAAATATATTGTTTTTATCATGGCTTGTTCTTCAAAAAGAGTGTGGGGTATGCATTTCGACTTATACTGGAGGAAAACATTAAGGTGAGAGTTCTGTAAATGCTGTTTAACCAGCAGTACTTGAATTTAATAGGAAATGATATTTTCTTAAGTTTGTTGGTAGAATTTTTTTGTCTGTTCATTTGATAATGTGCTGGATTCAGGGTTGAATTTTGATGTTTTTCTAATATGTAGATGTTTAGTTTTTATGTATTGTCCTTTGATTAATGGATCAATGAGTAATGAATGTTAATTGTTGGGATTTTCTTAATAGTCTTATTTGGCAAATTTTGGTTGTCCCTTGTCCATTATACACATTCCACCTTTTTTTAATTAAGCGAAAATCTACTCTTGGTGTAAAGATGTTTATTTTTTGCTAATAATGACTTGGTATTAATTCCTAAGTACATAAAATTTATAGAGTATCAAAAAAAGAATAGATCTACATTAGAAAGAGAACTAAATATTGCTCAAAATAGAATTTGAACATTATGGACTTGATCACATTTTAATTTTATATCGTAAGTTTCTGACATGAGGTAACTATGAGGAGGAACAATATAGGAAGTAACACAGAGAAAAAATTTCTTATTATCCCAGCTCACAGTTGATCACTTGTAAATGCATTGTGTATTCACTATTCAGATTTAAAAAGAAAACAGTCTATCATTTTTTGGAATGACCTAGTAGTTCAAATGAGAAAGTAGTCATAGAAAATAAACAAGAAGTCAATGCTTTGGACAGGAAGAAAGCAAAACTGAAGTTTCTCATGGGTCATGGTGTATGATTTCTGCCAAGGACAGCATGGTACAGTCGGAGTGAAAAGCTAGGTGAGGCTATTATTCAGCCCAACATGCCAGAAAATTCTTTGCAATAAGACAACCCTATATAGAAAATAAGTTTGAAAAATATTAGGTATCCTGAGATCTTTATTTCTAAATATTTTGGGTATATCTGCATGCAGTTACTTGCTTTGTTGAAGCCACTATAGCCCTTCATAGACACTTACAGCAAAATTATCCCCATTTATCTCAAAATATTTGGTTTTCCACGTATGATCAAACAGCTCTTTTAGAACATGGTGTCTTTATTTTATCAGTTAGAGTGTTAATTGTGCACTCTTTATTCTCTTATATAAATTATAGTTTTATGAAGCTAATTCACATAAAAATTGAATAAATAAAATTATTTTTAAAATAATCATTGCAGCAACAAATGCTGATTATTTTCATTTACAATTGGTCTTTCTGTATTCTTCCAAACTGCCTTCATATTTTTAGAGTTTTTTTTGTTTAATCCATCCTACATCAACAAAACAATACTTTGGATGATAATCATTCTTCTTTTATGTATACTTAGTGGCAGGAAATGGTTGCAACAAACAGAGTGATATTATAAAATAATGGGGCTACATACTTGTGCTCACCACTGAATTGAATAAATTAAATTGAAGGCACGTGGAAATGGAGATAACTAACCTCTCATTAAGTAAACAAATGCTGAAAAATCCACTGTTGTTAGGGAGACTGTGGATAAAAAATGCTCTTTTTTCTTCTCAATTACAAGCTATCTCCACAGAACCATAACACACACACACGTACACACACACACACATTTATTTTTCTAATGATAGCATTGAACCAAAATAGGGGAAATTATTCTGTGAAGAATTGAGGCTAGTATAAAATTTTCCTCTCTCTACTAAGAAATGAACGTAAAAGGCTTACTCATATTTTATCATTGTAAGGTTTAAAGTAATAAACATATGAATGTGCCAGAATAAATGATACTTCAAATCTGTGGAGAGAGTAATTTGTTCTATTTGAAGGTATGGAAGTAGTATAAATAGCTTGAATGATCCTACAAGATTAATGTGGTTTAAGATACAGATACAGACAAACTCTGATAAAAAAATTGACTATTGAAATAGGTTTTAAGAGTAATTCATCAGATATTCATCATGTATACTTAATGTGTAGTATATTCAGCATCTATGCATTTATAAATATAGAGAAACATCTTTGTTGCCTTCATCCCAAGACTGACTGTGGACGTTCTGTGCTTGTCACTGTAGTCTTTTTGTCATATTACACAATAGACATTTTAGAGATACTTTTTGCACAGGCTTACCTGGGGGTCTTCTGTCAGTCCTTTGAGTCTCCTCTGTCTGTGCTATCAAGAGTGCCAGAATAGGCCGGGTGCGGTGGCTCACGCCTGTAATCCCAGCACTTTGGGAGGCCGAGGCGGGTGGATCACGAGTTCAGGAGATCGAGACCATCCTGGCTAACACGGTGAAACCCCGTCTCTACTAAAAATACAAAAAATTAGCCAGGTGTGGTGGCAGGTGCCTGTAGTCCCAGCTACTCGGGAGGCTGAGGCAGGAGAATGGCGTGAACCTGGGAGGTGGAGCTTGCAGTGAGCCGAGATCACACCACTGCACTCCAGCCTGGGTGACAGAGCAAGACTCCATCTCAAAAAAAAAAAAAAAAAAAAAAAGAGTGCCAGAATAAAACGCTTGCTGGAATGGATCAATGTCATAGATGTCATCTGAAAGCATGGAAGTAAAAATGTTCATCTTTGATACAGAAAATAGAAGTTAATATTATTAAAATCATACTTTGCAAATAAATTTTCAAGCCTACCAGACCTAAATTGAATTCACTTTCATTCTTTGCTAGCTTTGTTTTGCAGGTCTTTATTGTTTTGTTTTGCCCTTCTCTTCCATAGACAAGGTAGGAAAAGTCTGCCATTACTGAATATATTCAATACTATCCTGAGAGAAGAAATGAGGTGCTCACGGGAAAAAAGTCAAATATATGATTGTTGCTTAATTTAAGCTTGGTGGTCGTTTTCATAGCCAGTATAAACTGACAGAGCCTCGGTATTTCAAACAAGACTGTACCTTTTTTTTCCTTCCCATGGCTTCTAATGATATCGGAAACTAACTCTGCCATGGAAAAGGTATGCTTACAAATATTTTTTCTTGAGTTTTAGGCAAAGTTTGAGTATCTTTTATCCTAAAGATACTATTATATTTTCACATAGAAATTAGCAAATTTCACATGCAAAATACCAAATAGTCATTGGAGAAAAAGTGAATATGAGAGAAGATAGCATCTAGAATAATCCCTAGTTTAAAGAAAAGGTAAATGTAATGGCGCATATTTAAAATGTCTATTTACATGTGTCATCAACATTACAAAATGAAGATGCAACTCAAAAACCTGCATTCCTAATGTTTTTTACATAGTCAACGTAACTGATAACCCATCTCTCCTGAGTTTAGAAATAAGGAAACAATATGAGTGTTTTCCCAACTCCCCATTCTAAAAGTATCATTCGATGTGATAGACTTCACTTTTAAAATACAAATACCCTGAAGATGTTATGCCATTACTTATCAGCAATTTCTGTGGCCACATTAATTGATAATTTGTTTGTTTTGCTTTGAGCTTCAAAAAGTAGCATCAATCAAAGGGCAAGACTAATGCTTGAAGGAGGCGTAGGGCAAGAGGGGAAAAGCAGGACTTAAAGGAAGACTGTTACGGGACACAATAGTCAGCTGTGGATACTTTGCACATGGCATGAGGATATTAGTCACCTAGAGATTAAGACAAGAATGATGTCAGAAAGTGAAAGAGCAGAAAGAAACAGGGCACACCCCAAGAAGTTACTTTGTTACTTTTGTAAATACAACTGAACCAGTTAGAGCCACTATCCAGATTTATTATATATCCATAGCAGTAAAAATAAAAACAAAAAGTAATAAATATTGGATCAACACATCATATTTATGTATGTACTTATTTATCAATATCTGTGTATAATCCTTCCTATCGTGAATAATTTGGAATTCAGTGGCTTTGGGGATGGACTAAGGAGTCAGAGAACATTTAAAAATCCTAGCTCTAATTATTTGTAGCATGTGTTCTTGTATGAGATATACAATCTTTTTAAACCTAAGTTTTAAAAAATTTATCATGTAAAATGAGGATAATAATGGTACCTAAATTATAGAATAGCTGAAAGATGAAATGGCATATCCCATGCAAACTGCTTAGCACATGATTTGCTCTGTATAAATATTCAGTGAAGGATGCCTATTTTGTTATGGATCAGCAAGAGTTCTGCTTGCCTCTGGAATACATTGGTAATGACTGAAAACATGCTTAAAAGTATAGTTATTAAGACAGAGTTGGTCTTCGCCTTTCCCATACACGCTGTTACCACCACCACACAAACCACTAAGATTCTAAAAGGAGAAAGCAAAAAAAAGCAAGTCCCACCAGATTTTCTGTTCTATTTTTCTAACTCATAATTACCAGAGATGAAGCCCATGTAATTTATTTGCATTTTTTCACTGTTTGACACTATGTTTAGTTCCTTTTCTGTTAATTTATTGTTTGCTGCTGGTCCCCATGGAACCCTTAGGACACACTTCAAAATGAAATATTTTTTATCCCTTTTAAAATATTTTAATGAATTAAAATCCTGAAAGTGCTTGATGATGACAAGCAGCACTATCTTACACAACGGAAAAGAGTTTTCTTAGAGGGCACAAAACTGTGACAAAGAAACAGTAAAAATGATACCCTAGCTCGTATATTTTAGAGGAGATGATCGTAACATCAGGAAATATAACATAATAAATTAATATCTATGCCTGAGAATATTATCTTGCTTATCGACTCCCTTTATATATGGATACAGGTAGGCTTTTAAAAATTAGTGTTTTTATTTTGTCTTAAGAGAGGCTGGTGCATTTGCAGCATGTCTCCCCAGAGTCTCTTTTTCATTAATACTAAATATTATGCTTGCTAAATTTGTATTGTGAACACAAACTTGTATCCATCTACTGTAATGTAGAACTCCATTAAAAAGTAAAGGTTTTATAGAGGGTTTATATCACTCTCTTACTAGTACCCCAAATTAAATATAAAATATTTTAATAACTATCATAGGCTTTAGTCCAAACAAGGCCAAGATCTAGAGATCACCTCTCACAGTCTAGAAAGTACAATCAGGAGAGAGTCCTGCCCATAAAACTATTACCCCTTTACCACTGAACTTCTCCTGAGGAGGGACTTTTTACATTAAGGATACATCTAGCTAATCTCTTTCCAAACGTTTCTTCACTCATTCAATTAGAAAATGTATTGGAAAACCTGGGCATCTAGGCTCAGCCCCAGACTGTCCTCCTCTGTAATTTATTTTCCTCTAGCAGCAGCCATCCCCACCTGGTTGCCTAGTACTGAAGTTCAGTGTTAGGAAGTCCATTGATCTCTTACCTAAACCTGTACTCTCTAACATCTGTTTAATCCATGTGAAATTTGATATTTTCACCTTTATTTTACTTCCTAAATTCTTCAGAACTTAGGCAAGAAGTGTGCTCTTTAGCAGCTCCATTGGAAACCTCAAAAAATCTAGTGAGGTGTAGTGAGAGTGATGAGGCACTGGGGCACAGAGGGACTGGTGAGTGAAGCTTATGATAGAGCACAAGAAATGAGGCCAAAGAACAAAAGAGAAGCAAAGCTGCTGGAATTATAATGCACAGTTGGAGCCTGGTCAAAAGAAAGTTAGGACACTTATCACTGCATCATGAAATTAGTGTATTAAGTTAGAGTGGATCATCAAAAAGATTGACAACACAATGAGCAAAATGGCCATTTTAATGATAACCATTAACACACCCACTAACACTAGCACTTATTGAACAATTAGTGTGTGTGGAGCACTAGGTTAAGAACTTTAATGCATTAATACATTTAATCCTTAAACCACCCTGATAGTTAGGTACTTAGCTCTTAGCCATTACTGATCAAGGATATCTTAAATTAGCCCAGGTCAGAGCAGAGCTAGCTGAGAATCTAGAATAATGTTAAACATACAGGTAGGGGGTAAGTGGCCATAATTTTAACGGTTACAAGGGTGACTCATTGTAGTTAATAGTTCTTTGCGGACTACAAAAGTTAGAAGGCTTTGTGAGTTATAGAACCACACGTCCTAAATTCTGAAGAGACCTCGTGTGATCTTCTGACTTACTCTTTGATCTTTAGACATCATCTCCACTTTGCAGAGGAAAAAATCTGAGGCACAGAGAGGTTAAGCGACTAGTTGAAGATCATACAGTTACACTGATAGAAAACTATAAAATCACACCTTATTAAGTCTTGGAAACCTATTGGTAACCTTTTGAGTAACAACTGTTTGAAGAGCCAAATTAATCTTTTCTAGAACGTGCACTATTCATGGGTTTTTCCTTTCCCCTACTAGAGTTCAGACACTTGGAGTTTGCTGCTTAAAATAACTACCTCCCACCCCCGCCCTCTTCAGCATGGTGACTGCTGGGTCCATTTGCAGTCCGTATTTCCCTGGGAGGTGCTAACTCTTGCAGCTTTCCTCTCTGTGAACTGAAGTCTCCATCTATACAATTTCACTGCTCATAAAGACGAGCAAAAAGGAGAGCACAAACAAATCCAATTTACCCATTTTTTGGTATCTAGAATACATGTGGAGACAAAATTGGTGGTTTGCCTCAGCTCTACTTGCTAGGATAATTTGGGGTGACATTGCAACTAAACATTATGTTTAAACCATACCAGTCACACTGTGCATTTTAAAGACCACATTACAAATCGCATTACCTTTCTAACATATCTGAGAGTATAAGTAAATTTCAAAGAAAAATGGCTTCCATGAATATAAAATTATGTCACCCTTAATTACACATTGTTATTCAAGGTACAGAGAAGCCGCGTTTGTTTCAGCTTACTTCTACTTTGAGATGATTTTCACCGAGGATGAAGTTTTTCAAATGCATTTGTTTCAAAAGTTGTTTGTCTTGCTCTTTGTGCTTATGTATAAACATACTAACATACTTTTTTAATCCCTAAAATGTATATTGTTGATCTGTGTTTCTAATTTTCCTGTCTTTAAAATTAAATATATTATCAAGTCCTGGACACCTTTAGTCACAAAATAATATAGACTTTTCTCGTGTGTGTGTGTGTGTGTGTGTGTGTGTGGTTTTTAAAAAATTTTCTCAGCAGTATTATTTGCCTCAATTTGGATGGCTGCTGACTGATCAGGGAGGTGGTTGTTGAAGGTTGGGGTGTCTGTGACAATTTCTGAAAATAGGACAACAATGAAGTTTGCCCTATCGATTGACTCTGCCTTTCATTACAGATTTCACTATAACATGCAATGCTGTTTGATAGCATTTTATCCACAGGAAAACTTCTTTTAAAATTGGAGTCCATTTTCTGAACCCATGTTGCTGTTTTATCAACTAAGTTTAAGTAATAATTTTAAATTATTTGCTGTCCTTTCAACAATGTTCACAGAATCTTCACTAAGAATAGATTTTGTCTCAAGGAACCACTTTCTTTGTTTATCCATAAGAAGCAACTACTCATCTGTTCAAGTTTTATCATGAGATTGCAACAATTTCACATCTTCAGCCTCTACTTCTAATTAAAACTCTTCTGCTATTTTCACATCTACAGTTACTTCCTCCTTTGAGGTTTTGAACCCCTCAAAGTCGTGCAAGAGGGTTGCAATGAACTTCTTCCAAACTCCTGGTAATGTTGCTATTTTGACTTCCTTCCATGAATCATGAATGCTCTTAATGACATCTAGAATGGTGGATTCCTTCCAGAAAGATTTCAAGTGACTTTACCTAGATCCATTAGAGAAATCACTCTCTCTGGCAGCTATAGCCTTACAAAATGTCTTTCTTAAATAGTGAGAGTTGAAAGTCAAAATTACTCCTTTATCCATGGGCTAAAGAATGTATATAGTGTTAGCTGGCATGGAACAACATTTAACTTGTACATCTCCATCAGAGCTCTGGGGTGACCAGGTGCAATTTCAGTATGCAGTAATATTTTGAACGGAAACTTTTTTGCTGAGCAGTAGATCTCAAGAGTGGATTAAAATTATTCAATAAACCATAATATAAACATATATGCTGTCAACCAGACTTCATTGTTCCATTTATAGAGCACAGACAGAGTGGGTTTAGAGTAATTATTAAGGGCCCTAAGATTTTTGGATTAGTAAATGCAAATGGGTTTATTTAAAATCACTTAAATAACTCAATAAACTTAAAGTCACCAGCTACATTAGCACCTAACCAGTGAGTCAGCTTGTTCTTTGAAGCTTTGAAACCATGCACCTCTTCTCTCTAGCTATGAATCCTGGATGGCGGCGTCTTTCCATACAGGGCTGTTTCATCTACACTGAAAATTTGTTTAATGTAGCCTTCTTCATCAATGATCTTAGCTAGATCTTCTGGATAACTTGCTTTAATTTCTACATGAGCACTTGCTGTTTCACTTTGTACTTTTATATTATGAAAACAGTTTATTTCCTTAAACTTCATGAACTAACCTATGTTAGCTTCAAACTTTTCTTCTGCAGTTTCCTCACCACTCTCAGCCTTTATATAATTGAAGTGTTAGGATCTTGGTCTGGATTGTCCTTTGGCTTAAGGGAATGTTGTGGCTGGCTAGATCTTCTATCCATATCACTAAAACTTTCTACATGTCAGCAATAAAGCTGTTTCACTTTCTTGTCATTCACGTGTTCACTGAAGTAACACTTTTAATTTCCTTCAAGAACTTTTTCTTTGCATTCACAACGTGGCTAACTGTTTGGTGTAGGAGGCCTAGCTTTGGGCCTATCTGGGCTTTCAAGATGCCTTTCCCACTAAGCTTAATCATTTGTAGCTTTTGATTTAAAGTGGAATGGATGCAACTCTTCCTTTTACTTGAACACTTGGAGGCCATTGTAGAGTTATTAACTACGTAATTTCAGTATTGTTGTATCTCAGGAAATAGGAAAGCCCAAGGAGAGGGAAGGAGGTGGGGAAATGGCTGGTCAGAGGAGTAGTGACAACACATATCATGTTTATTAATTAAGCGTGCTGTCTAATATGGGTACAGTTTGTGGCACCCCACAATTATAGTAGTACTCTCAAAATCTCTGGTCACAAATAACCAGAAAAGATGAAATAATAATGAAAAGTAATGAAATATTGCAAGTATTACTCAAATGTGACACAGAAACATGAAGTTAACACATGGAGTTGGAAAAATTTGCTGATAGGCATGCTTGATGCGGGGTTGCTACAAACCTTTAATTTGTAAAAAAAAAAAAAAAAAAAAAAAAAAAAGACCGTATCTGCAAAGCACAATAAAGCAAAATGCAATAAAACAATTGTGTATACATAGTTAGCATTTGTTAATATTTTTTATTCGACTTTTTTAAAGAGTCCATTCTCTGTTATTTATGGTGCCAAATACAAATCTATTAACCTACTAATTAACAATGGAGGCTTCTCAGACTATCATAGTCCATGTGGTCTTTCTTAACTAAATGCCAGAGGTTTTTTATATTTTGTTCTGTTTTCTCTGCTCCTAATAAATGCTATCTCTTGGCTGTTTCTTGTGCCTTCTCTCTCCTAATATAGAAATAGTGAGTTTGCAACAAATACACATGGGGAAGATGACATAAGCAAGGAATAAAACTTAGATATATTGAATTGCTAATATTTGACCTTTATTTTTTATTGTAGCATATTTATCATTTTCTGAATTATACACATACCTCCCAGTCACTGAAAATGTTTCACAAAATTCAAAACCACTAAGTGTTTTCTTATTACAATACTAACCCCTTCTTTTTCCTTCTAGTACATTATATCTTGTTCTTCATAATTTTGCATCATTCATTTACCCAGTTAAACTGCCAATGAAACTTTATTGTATGCATACTCATCCTGGTATTATGTTATTTACCAATGAAGTCATATTAACAAAAAAATATTTTATTGATATTTAAACTATGATTTTGGCTGTGGGAAATAATTTACTGAATTCCAAATAAATTGAAGAATTTACATTTTTTCTCTAAATTTGTACCTATATTTGCTTATTTTACATTACTTTTGAGAACACTCTTGAATCATATTTGCATTCTGCTTTATTTCTCTTATCCTTTCCAGTTCCAGGAAGACCAGTAATAAACAGGAAGTTTAATATTTTTCTTTCCAAATACTGGACACATGTAGACTCCACAAATTTTTATAGGAAACAAAATTTATTTAAACTACCCAAAAGTTTTTATTATATATCTTTGTAAAAATCCAAATATTGAAGGGCTGTTCTGCTTTAATAATAGTTTAATAACAAGTAAATACAATGGAAGTGAAAAATAATGGAAAATTATCGATTGTTTTCTAAATTGACCCATGTTGCTATTATGCTAATCTCTGGAGTAAAAGAGTATTACTATGAAAGCCGAGAAATGTTTGGCTAAATCTAAAAACTCTTCTTTAAATAATACATATTGTTAAGATTCTTAAGGTCAATAGAAATGAGAATACTACTGAATAAATGTTTTAAAATTATGCCTATTCCTGAGTTTTGTCCTCTTACAATACATTGTCATAATGGAAGATGTAAAGCTAAGATATTTAATCCCAAAACATTTCATGGAAAACTTAGAAGTTGAATGCATTTCTAAATATAAATAAATTTCTAAATATGTTGTAAATAATAGTCTGATATACCTGTACAGAAAATAAAATGCTGCTAAAATACATTCAACTTAATACTTTCGGTAAATATTATTTATTGCTAATAAAAAGGTTAGATATAAGGCACATTTGGTGTGCTTCAGTCTTGATTCGATTAATTGATGAGCTTCTACAATAACAAATTTATTTTATTGTGTCCACTGTATTTTATATAGAATGTGTCATTCTGCCTATGATAACAAACTACATTAGCAGGTACAAAGATAAATGATTTGATATTAAGAGATAGGCTACGCAAAAAAATATTAAAAAGCTAACTTAAAAAAATATTTTTTGACAAGATAAATGTAAATTTTTTACTTAATAGGTGCCTTGAATAAAGAGCTAGATTGTGGTGACACTATCACTGTGAAACTGTCGGCATTTTTCTTATTAACCCTAGTTTTAAAATGACATTATATTTTTACTTCAAAAATATTTAGATTACTTTGGATAAATTTGAGCTGACTTAAAAACATCCTTGGTTATTTTATTTTACCAAAGAAGGCATAAAAACAATATTCTTTCTCAGAAACAAAAAAAATGAAAGATAACTTTCAATAACTCAAGTAGGAGAGTATCACCTAATTGTGTCAATAACAGTAATATAAATATACACAACTCCTGGAAGGCATACAAACAAGCACAGCCTACCACACCAACTAAAGCTATAGACACATGAGCCTGTACAGTACAGTGAAGGTCACATAAAGGACACAGGGAAGCAAAGGGAAGGCTTCTAGATTCAGAAGTTTAGGACTCTAGTCCTGCCAATCAAAATCTTAAGGTCAGTTATAACAAACTTCTTAAACTTCTCTTTAAGTCAGGATTTATTAAACTGCAAAATAAGGGTTTAAACTGGAAGACTTTATTGGTTCCTTTTAACCCAGAAATTCTCTGATGCCCTATAATATCTTCAGTTTTATCTGCCTCTTTTTTTCTAGCTACCTCTTATAAAAAGCAAAATAACATATATCAATTATCCAGCTCTTGCAAGTGATGATTATCTACCACTTTAAAATAGAATGGAGTAATTTGTGATATGTGACTGCTTTTGTAAAGAAAAAAGTAGATTAAGTAAAAAATCATAGTTAAAATAGAAAAAGAAAACCCTGTTTAAAGAAATCAGAGCATTTTCGAAGCAAAAAGCCTTTGATAGATAAAAGATTATGGAGTGAAGGAACAAGAGAGTGGTGAATTTAGAATTTGAAGACATAGTTTATCCTATAAATATTCTAGGAGTGTCTGGACTTTTCCTGGGGCAAAAGGCCACACTAAGTGATACAGAAACTAGCAGAAGTTTTGGTAGTCTTATATACTAGAGCAGAAAATGGTGTATTTAAAAAAAAAAAAAAAACAAACCTTAAAAGAGGTCCCTTACCTCTGTTAAGGAACACAGGTAAACATTTTCAGCTTTGCAGTTATATAGTCTCTGTGTCAGCTACTCAATTCTGCCATCGTAGTGAAGTTTGTCCTAGATAGTATGTAAGTGAATGAGTGTGTTTATGTTCCAATAAAACTAGTGAAATTTAAGTGTCATAAAATTTCACATTTTATGAAATATTTTATCCCTGAACTATTTAAAATGTAAAAATAATTCTTAGTCCATACGCTGTCGAAAAAGTCAGTAGGCCAAAGAAACAGACACCCCATACAAAAGAGACAACTTTGGAGACTTGTATGGTTTCAGTCAATTTCTCTTTTAAGACATTAGCCAAATTCTGAAGCTGTATGAGTTGGGATTAAAAAGTTCAGCTGAACATTCTGAAAAGAAGAAAAGAGTTTTCCGAAGTACCCTGGTGGTGGTGGTAAGACACGGGAGCAGTCCTGGTGAATTCGCTGAATTCTAAATTTAAAATTTTAAAATTTATGCCTAAGTATTAGAGTAAGAAGTAGACTAAATCTTCATAAAACTGCAACACTGCCTCCACTAAACTCCATCCAAGAATGGAATAAGTTGATTTGTTTGCCAGTCTATCCACCTAGAAAAGGAAAAAGTAAACTTCCCCTGGTTGAAGAACAGCATCAGATGGAGGCTCTACATTTTGTATAGAACATGACTAGAAAAAAAAAAAATGTAGGCATGTCGAGAGTAATGAGACTAAGAAAAAAAATCAAGAGAGTCATCAGATGATAGGTACATACCCACCTGCACATGATCTAGATAATGGACTTCACTGACTATGACTTTGATATAATTATTATTAAAATATTCAAGTAAAAAGACAAAAGATAGAACTACATGAGAAAAAAATTAATGATTCTGGTTAGATTTTAGTTTCAACCTTACACAGATCTCTTAAAATTACTACACACACGTGCATACACATAAAATCAGGATGACTATTATAAGTTTGGCTTGATTTCTTTCTTAAATGTTTGAAAGACTTTTCTAGTGAAGCAATCTTTTTTCTGGGGAGGGTTTTAATAATAGATTGTATGTTTAAAAATATTTGTAGGGCTCTTCAGATTTTCTTTTCACGTGTCAATCTTGGAATATACTATTCAAGGAGTTATTTTCTTAAAATTGTTAAATATATTAGTAAAAGTGTCAATAATCTTTGTTTCCATTTTCGTGTCTTCAGGGATAAAAATATGACATATGGAGTGATATTTCTTCATATTTCTGATGTCGGTAACTTGTAAACGTTCTATGTTTTCCTTGATCAGTCTTGCTAGCATTTGACTAAGATAATTCATATTTTCAAAGAATCACCTCTTTCTTGTTTTAATGTACTCTTTTGTGCATTTTCTCTTTCATTAAGTTATCTTACCTCTATTATTTTCTTCTGTTTACCTTTGTTTATTTGATTTGCTATACATTTCCTAGCACCTTGAGATGGAAGCTTAAATCATTAATTTTCAATTTTTGTTCTTTCCTAATATATGCATGTAAGAATATAAATTTCTCCCTAGACATTGATGTTGCTATTTCCCACAAATATTCATATGCTGTGTCCTCATTATCTTTCTGCTTAAAATATTTTCCAATTTCTATTGTGATTTCTTCTTTGACCCATGGGTTGTTTGGGATTATGTTGCTTAATTTCTAACAGTTGGAGACTTTCTAATTATCTTTTCCTCATTTATTTCTAGTTTAATTTTCTACAGTCAGAAAACATCTAAATATGATTTTATTCTTTGAATTTTTGTTTAGATTTTCTGCATGATCTAAGCCACATAAAAATACATCTTCTATACTCATTAAATAAATACTTTTGTCTTTTCGGACTAGATGTTTTATGTGATTGTATGTGACTGTATGTAGTTGTTATTTTTGATTGGTTCACCATTTAGTCTTTCTACTTAGGATCAGAGTAGTTCATACACCACAGTTACAATGTTATAATACTTTGTGTTTCTCTGTGTACTTACTATTGTCAATGAGGTTTATACCTTTAAGTGACTTGTTATTGCTCACTAATGCCCTATTCTTTCTGATTGAATTACCCCCTTTATTGTTTACTTAGAACAGGTCTAGCATGGATGAAACCTCTCAGCTTTTGTTTTTCTGGGAGATCTTTATTTCTCTTTCATGGTTGAAGAAATTTTCACCAGATATACTATTCTAGGGCGTTTTTTTTTTCCTACAGCACTTTAGATATGTCCTGCTACTCTCTCCCGGCCTGTAAGTTTCCCACTGAAAAGTCTGTGCCAGACATATTGGAGCTGCGTTGAATGTTATTTGTTTCTTCTCTCTTGCTGCCTTTAGAATCCTTTCTTTATGTTTGACCTTTGGGAGTTTGATTGTTAAATGCGTTGTGGCAGGCTTCTTTGGGTTACATCTGCTTGATGTTCCATAACCTTCTTGTACTTGGAAACTGATAACTTCCTCTAGTTTTGGGAAGTTCTCTGTTATTATCCCTTTATATAAACTTTTACTTCTATTTATTTCTGGATCTTCTCTTTAAGGCTAATGACTTTAGATTTGCTTTTTGAGGCTACTTTCTAGATCCTATAGGCAGAATTCATTGTCTTTTATTCTCTCTTCTTTTGTCTCATCTGACTGTATGTTTTCAAATACCCTGTCTTCACACATACTAGTTCTTCCTTTTGCTTGATTAATTCTGCTATTAGACGACTCTGATGCATTCTTCATATGCCAGTTGCATTTTTCAGCTCCAGAATTTTTGTGTGAATCTTTTTAATTATTTCAGTCTCTTTTTGAAAACAGAAGTCTTCTCTGTGTTATCTTGAAATTCTTTGAATTTACTCAACACAGCTATTTTCGTTTATCTGTCTGAAAGATTACATATCTCTGTTTCTCCAGAATTGGTCCCTGATGCCTTATTTAGTTCATTTGGTCAGGTCATGTTTTCCTGAATTGTGTTGATGCTAGGAGGTGTTCTTCTGTGTCTGGGCATTGAGGAGTTAGTTATTTATTGTAGTCTCCACAGTCTGGGTTTATTTGTATCCGTTCTTCTCAGGAAGGCTTTCTGGAAAAGGACTTTGGTGTTGTAATCTAAGCTGTATCTGTTTTTAGGGGGCACCCCAAGTCCAGAAATGCTCTAGTTCTTGCACTCGTAGAGGTACTACCTTGATGGTCTTGGACAAGATCCAGGATAATTCTTTGGATTATCAGGCAGAGATTCTTATTCTTTTCCCTTACTTTCTCTAAAATAAAGTCTCTTTCTCTCTTCCAAGCCACCTTAGGCTGGGGGTGGAGTGATACAAGTACCCCTGTGGCCACCACCACTATAACCATTCTGGGTCAGGCCTGCAGCCAGGACAGCTGTGAGTCTCACCCAAGGCTGACTGTAACCTCTTCCTGGATACTGCCTGTGTTTGCTCAAGGCCCTGGGGCTCTGCAATCAGCCACTGGCAAAGCCAGCCAGGCTTGTGTTCTTCCCTTCAGGTGGCAAGGTCTCCCAGGCCCCAGGTGGATCTAGAGGTGCCATCTGGGAGTCAGGGACTAGAGTCAAAAACCTTAGAAGTCTATCTGGTGTTCTATTGTACTGCGACTGAGCTGGCACTCAAACCACAAGATACAGTCCTTCTCACTCTTTCCTCCCATTTCCAAAAGCAGAGGAGCCTGACCCCATAGCCACCACCCCATGGCCATGAGGAGTACTGCCAGATTACTGCTGATATTACCTTAAGGTCCAAAGGCTCTTAAGTCACCTTGTGGTGAATGCTGCCTGGCCTGGTACTCGCCCTTCGGGCAGTAGGCTGCCCTCTAGCCCAGGAAATGTCCAGAAATACTAAGAGTCAAGTCCTGGAATCAGGAAGCCCAAGAGCCTGACTGATGTTCTATCCCACCGTGGCTATTGCGGTACCTAAGGTGCAAGGCAAAGTCCCCATTACATTTCCCTCTGCTTCTCTCAAGAAGAAATGGTTTTTCCTCTAGCCACCACAACGAGTAATGTGCTAAGTCTGATCCGAAGCCAGCAATTCTCAGAGGCTCACCAAAGGCCCTCAATATAATTCCTGGGTATTGTTACTGGTTATTCAGGGCCCAAGGGCTCTTCAGTTAGCAGATGAATGCTGCTAGGACTGGATCCTTTCCTTCAAGGCAGTGGGTTCTCTTCTGGCCCATGGTGGTGTCTAGAAATGTCACCTGGGACTAGGGTTTGGAATGGGGGCCTTGTGGTTCTGACTGGTGTTCTATGCTGCTGTGACTGAGGTGGTATCCAAGGTATAAGACAAAGTCCTCCCCATTCTTCCCTCTTCTCTCCTCAAATGGAAGGAAGGGGTGTCTCTTGGAGATCTAAACTGTGTAGCCTGGGGTTAGGGGAAGGGTGATGCCAGCACTTCCTTGGCTGCCCCAGCTGGTGTCTCAGTATGTCACATGCCTCCCCAGTTCACTGTCTCTAGGCCTAGTTCAGCACTAGGATACGTGTAAGAGTTGCAGTTCCTGTGGCCTAGACTTCCTTTCAAGTTTACTTAGAGACACAGAGCAATCCAGTTCTCAATGGCAAGATTGGCAGGGACTCAAGTTCTGACCACTGGGATCTGCAATTCCCCTCTGGCTGTGGCTGGTTTAAATGTTCACTGTGTGGGCAGGCATCATCTGAGTTTGGTCTGGTTTTCCTTTCCACTCTAAGAGGACAATGCTGAGTTTAATGACTCACAACTGCTGTGTTATTCCTCCCTCAGTTCCCAGAGATGCTCTCGGCACCAAGACAGTGCTGCGGGGAGGATAGGAGCGTGGGCAGGAGTATGTCAGCTATTCAAGACTGTTTTCTCTGTCTCTTTAGTGCCTCTTTCAGTGATATGGAGTTAAAACCAGGTACTGTGAGTGCTGATTTTTTGCTATTATGAAGGTGTTTTTTTTCTGTGTAGATAGTTGTTAAATTGGTGTCCTTGTGGGGCGATGATTGGTGGAGCTTTCTATTCCACCACTTTGCTCTGCCTCCTTCAAAGTACAACTGTTTTACATTAATATTCACAGTGTTATTTTACTATTTTAAAGGTTAAAAATATATATTGACGTAATTATGTACAATTTTATTAATTCATAATGTCTATGAAAATACTAAAGCTTTGAACATTTTGCTCCAATTACTTCTGAAATTTTATGTAACATTTTTATTTTATACATTTTTATCCGTAAGCTACTGTAATTGTTGATTGGTAAGACAATCTGGATCACATTCACTAATCTCTTTCCTGTGTTTATGTGATTATTTTTATTTTGTCTATAGTAATTCCTTTTATATATCTAACAGTGAATGCATCTATTGATGGTACATTCATTCTCTCCTTTTTGTTTTTCAGCGCGAATAGTTTATTTCTCTTTATTTTATGAGGATATTTGTTTCTCAGCATAAACTTCTAAATTGACAATTTACTTTTTAATTTTAGAGTGGTCTTACTCCATGTTATTCTCACTTTCATAATTTCAGGCATTAGTCTTTTTATTAAGAGAGTAATGCGTGTCTTTTCAGGAGTCTTATTTTGTTTTGTTTTGCTTTTAGTAGTTTTATTATGTTTGCTTATTTGTAGTCATTGTTATATGCTTATTGTTGGGATTCTTATAACTTTGAATCTGTGGGCTGGTGTATTTATTGAATTTTGAACATTAGTTCTTCAAATATTATCGATGACTATCTTTTTCTTCTGTTCTTCCTCCAACAATTACACATATATTAGGCTGTTTTACTCTGACCCATATATTCATAGTGTTGTTTTATATATTTTCCATTTATTTTCCTTGTTTTGCTCAATTTAAAAACTATGTTTTGATATTTCTCCCAGTTTACTTGTTCTTTCTTTTGCTGTGTTTAACATGCTATGAAACCTGTATAAAAAGTTCTTAACTCATAAACTATATTTTTCAGCTTCAGAGTCTTTATTATATAATATAGATTTGGACTCTTTGGTGCAATTGTCTATGTTTTAGTCTATTTTTTATGCCTTTTCCTTCGTATCTGTGACATATTAATTCTTGGCCAGCGAACTCCACTCTATTTGTAAGTGTGTTTCTATTGTCTACTTTCACATTGGTTTCTAGTCCCATTATCTTATTTTTTTTGTGTTTGATTTTTATTGTATAATAGAGTATAAAAATAGAGGATTTATATGATGGTATTTTTAAATTCACAGTATTCAGAAAATATTGATATTCCTTAAAAATGTAACTTTCTGAAAGTAGGCACCCATGAGAAATAAGGGTAGTTATTGTAAAATTTCAATTTCATTAAATATACTTAGCCTATTTTACTTCACATCGCCATTAATAAGTTAGTAAGTTAAAAATCCCGATGTACCTAACCAGCGTACATTTTACAGGAGCCTCATGAGTGTATGTGGTAGGGATCTATAATATAAAGGGACCAAGGACCAGAATCTAGAAATTGATTCTTTTATTGGCTAGTAACTTTCATTATAATATCGCAAGGCTTGACTTGGGCTTGAATGTTTATAAAGGAGGGTTGTTAACCACCTTGTTTTGGTAGAGTATTACTGCATTCGTCTTTTAGTATGTCTTAGATGAGCTAGGTATCAGTGTTTTGTGCTGTATTTTTATTCTATTTGAAGCCATAATCAAATGGTATTTTGATTTATAAGAGACAAAGCTTAAACACTAGATAAAGGTAATTAGATAGATTAAATGTATACTAATGATGAATTAAATTCTCAATTGCAATAATAAAAATAATTCACTTGTGAATTAGAAACCTGGAGATAATAAATTGAGGATTACATTACTCATAGTCTTCAATATTGTGTTCTCCTCTTCCTTGTGATTGAATGAAGCCTCGTGTCTAGTATTGTCCAATGAGCAATGAGCAGAATAGACATTCTGGACTGAGGGAATAGAAAATCCATGCATAGTTGTCTACCATAGTAAAAGCACATGGATGGATGTGTAATAATTGAGCAATATGATGATGGCACCCTCAGAAGTTTGGATATCTGACTCTAAGTATAGAAGATAGTTATTTTAGAAAATCATTCAGATATGCAGCAGGCTCTGTACAAGTGAGAAAGAAATCTTTATTTCATGAGTTCAATGACATTTTTGGATTGATTTGTTAGCACAGGAAAAATTAACCTATCCTAATTTATATAGAAACTTGGAGAATGTCATTGAGACTAAAGGACCTGAATGAGAGTAGAAGAAATGGTGTTTAGGTGCTCTCTGGGGAACCAGATACTAGGCTGACATTACCAAGACCAATTATACATCTTTCCTACTCCTATTGACTCTCCCATCTCTCTCGGTCTAAATTAATGCAGATGAAGTTAACAGTCTCGTAATTAAATAGATTTTTAGGAGACAGGTTAATCGAACATTATCATAGGTTGAACAGAGCTTACAGAAGATTCTTATAAATATCTTATTAGTACTTCAAAAATCACGATATGGTTAGTTTTTTCTTGGTTAAATGTATAGTTTTACTCATCCATATTTTGATGAAATTATATTTATAATTCAATACAGATGATATTTATTTCTAGCATACAAACCAATTAGCACAGTAGTTATCCTTTCTAACTACAGATTAGAATGCCATAGGGAGGTTTAATAATTTAATTGCCCAACCCCAGAGATTCTAATTTAGTTTTTCTAGGGTGGAGCCAAGCCAATATCTTGATACTTTTCTAAGTGGTTCTAATATTTAGTCAAAACAGCTACCATATATGGTAAAAGCAGACTGCAATGTGACTAAATAAAATCATTTTTTGCCAGAAACTTTCATCATTATTGGCCTTTTCCAGAATACTTCCTATAATAGAGAGAGTCCTTCAAATAATTTAATTACCTTTGCATACATGTCTGATTAAGGAAGACATCACCCATGCCGAAATAGAATAAAATCTAATAGTATTGGATAAACACAGAACTTTGAGGCTGATGCCACGAGTTGCTTGAGACTCTGCCCCAAATTACGCAACTACAAGCCTTTCTGACTTTGACTTCCGTTTGACTAATCAAATTTTTGGTAAGGGCTACATACACCTCATCCTGTGCTTATTGCTGAAGATATAAAAATACCTAAGAATAAGTTTTGACTCTTAAGGTAAGTAAAGCCTGCTACAAAAACAAAGGAAAACTAAAATAATATCACTATCATATAATACTTTGGGTTTCTGCTCAGAGACACAGTAAGCTGAAAAGTTATATCTAGACCCATACAACAACAAAAAAGATGGACAAATAGCAAAGATTAATGTATCTGAGAGATGATTCTCAGAGCAATCAAATAGACTAAGATCTAAGGAGACACAGGTGTTTGCAAGGAGCAACAGGATATGAGCATGTGCTTACCTGAGGAAGATGCAATGGGACATGGGACACCAGCACGAAAACTCAGAACAGGTAAAAATTGGTGAAAACTGAATGTGGGATGGTGAAAGAGTTTGTTACCTCCAGGGACCACATGGGGGTGGCTTCATACTCTTTTGAAAGCTTGTTCATAAATGTGTGTTTATTTATGGACACTAAATTGTATTACATCAATCTATATTTCCACACTTCTACCAACACCACATTGTTTTGATTAATGAATTTTGAAATTGGGAAGTTCTCCAAATTGTCTTTTTCATTTCAAGATTGTTTTGCTGTTCTTGCTTGCTTGCATATCCATAGAAAATTTTAAGATAGGCTTGCCAATTTCTGCAAAAAATAAATCTAGGGTTTTGCATGAATTGAATCTGTAATTTATTAAGTATTGCCATTAATGTCTTTCCTTTTTTTTTTTTTTTTTTAGATAGAATCTTGCACTGTTACCCAAGCTGGAGTGCAGTGGTGCCATCTTGGCTCACTGCAACCTCTGCTTCCTGGGTTCAAGTGATTCTCCTGCCTCAGCCATCCAAGTAGCTGGGATTATAGGTGCACGCCACAATGCCCGGCTAAATTTTTGAATTTTTAGTAGACACAGGGGTCTCGCTATGTTGACCAGGCTAGTCTTGAACTCCAGACCTCAAGTGATTCACTCACTTCAGCCTCCCAAAGTGCTGGGATTACAGGTATGAGCCACCATGTCTGGCCATGTCTTTCATTTTAGTTATATGTTCTATATGTATTTTTCAACAATGTTTTGTAGTTTTCAGAGTATAAGTTTTGTGCTTCTTTTAAATTTATTTCTAAGTATTTTTTCATTTTACTCATAATTCCATGATAAGTGGAATTTTCTCAATTTTATCATAGTTCATGCATTGCTACTTTATAGAAATATAATTAATTTTTACATTATTTTATATCTTTAAATATTTCTGAATTTATTTATTAGTGCTAACAGTTTGTTTATTTTATAAACTCCTTAGTATTTTCTATTATATACAGGATACGTAATCTACAGGTAGAGATAGTTTTGCTTCTTCCCTTCGAATCTGGCTGCCTTTTATTTCATTTCCTTGATTTATTTCTCTGACTAGAACCACCAAAAAATGTTGAATTAAATTTGGAAACAAATACTTGTCCTCTCCTGATTTTAGAGAGAAAGCATGTCTTGTTTTCACTTTTAAGTAAAGTGTTAGCAGTGTTTTTTTTTTTTTT
>NW_026652290.1:72812719-72876015 GCF_009828535.3 Hylobates moloch | reverse complement strand
CTTAGAGCAATTTTAGGTTCACACAAAAATTGAGCAGAAAATAAGAACTTACAGAGATTTTCCATGTTCTCCATGCCCCAAAACATGCATTGCCTCTCCCATTATGAACATCGCCCACCACAGTGGTACATCTGTTACAACTGACGAACCTGAATTGACATCATATTAATCATTCAAAGTCCATAGTTTACATTTGTCCATAGTTTACATTACAATTTATAATTGACACATACTCACCATTACAGTATTATACAGAGTATTGTGACTGCCCTAAAAATCCTCTGTGCTCTGTCTATTCATCCCTTTCTCTTCCCAGTCCATGGCAACCATTGATCTTTTTACTGTTTCCATAGTTCTGCCTTCTCCAGGATGCCATATAGTTGGAATCACGTAATACACAGCCTTTTCAGACTAGCTTATTTTACTTGAGAATATATGTTTGTGACTCCTCCATGTGTCTTCATGGCTTTATATCTCAGTTTCTTGTAGTCCTAGGTAATATTTCATTGTGCTACTGTACCACAGTTTATTTATCCATTCACCTTCTGAAGGACATCTTTTTGCTTCTAATTTTGGCATTTATTAAGAAAGCTGCTATACACTTCTGTGTGAACATTTCTATGTGAATATATTTTTAACTTCTATGGGTTAATACCAAGGAACATAGTTACTGGATCATATGTCAGGAGTATGTTTAGTTTTGAGAGAAACCACCAAACTCCTACAAAGTGGCTATGCAATTTTGCATTCCCACTAGCGATAAATGAAAGTCCTTGCTGTTCCATATCCTGACCAGAATTTGGTGTCAGTTTTCCGGATTTTGATCTTTCAAGCATGCATTTTCCTGATGACATATAATGTGGAACACCATTTTATATGATTATTTGTCATGCGAACATTTTCTCTGGTGAGATATTTGTTAAGCTCTTTGGTACATTTTTAAATAGGAATGTTTCTTTTCTTACTGTTGACTTTTAAGTGTCCCTTGAATATTTTGGATTATGTTTTGCAAATATTTTCTCCCAGTCTCTTGTTTTATAATTCTCTTCGTAATGCATTTCACAGAGTAGAATTTTTTAATATCCATGAATTCCAGCTTCTTGGCTTCCTGTTTCTTTTATGGTTCATTCTTATATGTTATATATGTGTGTAAAGAATCATTACCAATCTCTTGGTTGTGTAGATTGTCACCTATATTATGTTCTAGGAGTTTTACAATTTGGTATTTGACAAATAAGTTTTAATCTATTTTGAGTTAATTTTTGTAAAGAATGTATGATCTTTGTCTAGATTCATTTTTTTTTGCATGCAGATGTTCAGTTGTTCCAGCATCACTTAATCAAAATATTATATTTTCTCCATTGCATTGCCTTTGTTCCACTGTCAAACATCACATGTCTATAGTCATGTGGGTCTATTTCTGGACTCTGTTCTGTTTTATTGATCTACTTGTCTATTCTTTTGCCAATACCACATTGTCTTGATTATTCTAGCATTATAGTAAGTTTTGAGATTGGGTAGTGTCGGTCTGCGAACTTTGTTCTTCTCCTTCAAATTGTGTTAGCTATTGTATTAGTCCATTTTCATGCTGCTAATAAAGACATACCTGATCCTGGGCAATTTACAAAAGAAAGAGGTTTATTGGACTTACAGTTCCACATAGCTAAGGGGGTCTCACAATCATGGTGGAAGGTGGAAGGCATGTCTCACATGGTGGTGGCAAGAGAGAGAATGGGAGCAAGTGAAACAGGTTTCCCCATATCAAACCATCAGGTCTCCTGAGACTTTTCACTACTACAAACAATATGGGGGAAACCGCCCCCAAGATTCAGTTATCTCCAGCCACATCCCTCCTATAACATATGGGAGAGATTTGAGTGGGACACAGATCCAAACAGTATCAGCTGTCCTGGGTCTTTTGCCTCTATAAATAATCTTTAGAATCAGTTTGTCAATATTTATAAAATAACTTATGGAGATTTTGATTGGAATTACATTGAATCTATAAATTAAGTTCAGAAAAATTTACTTTCTAAGAATATAGAGATTTTCTGTCCATAAACATGCAATGTCTATTTTATAAGTTCTTTGATTTTTTTATTAGAACATTGTAGTTTTCCTCATATAGATCTTATACATATTTTCATAGACATACACTTTAAATTTTTAATTTTGGGCTGCTAATGTAAACAGTGTGTTTTAGAATTAAATTTTCACTGTCCGTTCTTGGTAAATAGAAAAGTAATTGACTTTTGTGTATTAACTTTTTATCCTGCAAACTTGCTGTAATTATAATTAGGTCCAAGAGCTTCTTTGTTGATTCCTTCAGATTTTCTATGTAGATTATTTTTCATTTGTAAGAAAAATCAGTTTAATTTCTTTCTTTCCAATCCGTATACCATTTATTTACTTTTTATCGCATCATTGCATTAACTTGGATTTCAGGTGGTTGTAAAAATCAGTAGTGAGGGGGAATCCTTTGCTTCATTCCTGATCTTATTGGAAAAACTTGTAGTTTTCACCGTTGTGATATTAGTTGTAGGTTTTTTTTTTTTCCTATTCTTTAACTAGTTGAGGAACTTTTCCTCTATTCCTTGTTTACTATGAGATTTTATTCTGAATGAGCATTGGATTTTTTCCAATTTTTTTTCTGTATCTATTGATACAGTCATGTGATTTTTCTTCTTTAGCCTGTTGATGTGATGTATTACATTAATTGATTTCTGCCTTGCATACCTGTAATAAATCCCCCTTGGTCATGATTTATAATTCCTTTTAAACTTTTTTCATTCACTTTGCTAGTGTTTCATTGAGGATATTAAATTTATCTTCATTGGAGAGTTGCTCTTCAGTTTCCTTTTCTTGTATCATTTTTCTATGTTTTGGTATTAGGGTGGTATTGGTCTCTTAGAACAAATTAGAAAATATTTTCTTTGCTTCTAACTTCTGAAAAATGTGGTAGAGAACTGATACAATTTCTTCCTTAAATATGTGGTAAAATTTACTAGTGTACTCACTAGTACACTTCCTGGCTTTGAAGATTATTAATGATTCCTTTTTTTTTTTTTTTTTTTGCTAGACCTAGGCCTTTTCAGATTATCTATTTCTTCTCGTGTGAATATTGTCAGATTGTGTCTTTCAAGGAATTTGCCAACTTCATCTAGGTTATCAAAGTTGTGAGTATAGAGTTATTCATAATATTCCTTTATTATCCTTTTCATGTCTACAGTATCTACAGTAATGCTCCCTCTTTTGTTGCTGACATTAGGAATCTGTACCCTCTTTTTTCTTCTTTGCTAGTCTTGCTAGAGTTTTATTGATTTTATTCATCTTTTCAAAGAACAGATTTTTGTTTTATTGATTTTCTCTATTGATTTCATATTTTCAATTTTTTTGAATTCTGCTCTGATTTTTATCATTTATTTTCATCTACTTACTTTGAATTTAATGGCTATTTTTTCCTAGTGTTATGAGGTGGAAGCTTATCTTGATTTTAAATCTTTCTTATTTTCTATTATATGCATTCAAGGTTATATAAATTTCCCTGTAAACACTGCCTTAACTGTAGTCCACACATTTTGATAAGTTGTGTTTTTGTTTTCATTCAGTTCAAAATACGTATTTTTTTAATTTTGGGATTTATTTATTCACCCATGTGTTAGTTTTACTGCTGCTGTCATTGATACTACTTACACATATACATACATAAGTACATATACATACATACATACATACATACATTGTGAAATACAGTGCAATTATTATTCAAAATGAACCATTATGTGTTAAATCAACTAAGGATAAGAAAGATTACAGTTATTCTACCTTCAGTTATTCTTTTTCTAATGTTTTTCTTTTCTTTATGTAGATCAAAGTTTCTGACATACATTATTTTTCTTGTCTCTAAAGAAGAACTTTCACGCAGAAAACTAATAAAGAAATTCTTGACTTAAACTTGACACTTGCCCAGTTGGTCTTAATAGACATCTAAAGAATACTCCACCCAACAACTACAGAATATATATTCTTCTCATCTGCAGACACAACATACTTTTAAAATGACTGCATGTTTGGTCAGAGAGTCTCAACAAATTTGGAAAAATTAAAATTATACCCAACATATTCTCAGGTCTCAGTGAAATGCAAATAGAAATTAATACCAAGAGAAATTCTCAAAACCACACAAGTATGTGGAAATTAAACACATTGATCCTGAGTGACCTTTGTAAAGCAAGAAAATTAAGGCAAAAATCAAAAAATTATTTGAAACAAACAAAAATTGTGACACAATGTAACAAAACCTCTGCGATATTGCAAAAGAAGTGATAAAATTTGTAGCACTAAATGCCTACATCAAGAAAATAGAAATATCTTGTTAACAACTTAACATTACACCTAAAAAAATAGAGAAAGAAGAACTAAATTCTAAATGAAGAACCCAGTTCCAGCAGAAGAAAAGAAAGAATTAAAATCAGAACAGAACTAAGTGAAACTGAGATAAAGAAAAGTATTCAAAGGATCAACAAAATGAAAAGTTTGTTTTTTGAAAGGATAAACAAAATTGATAGACTGCTAGATAGATTAACAAAGGAAAAAAAGAAGATCCAAATAAGCACAATTAGATATGACAAAAGTAACATTTCAACTGATCTCACAGAAATATGAAAGATCCTCAGAGATTACTATGGACATCTCTATGCACACAACTAGAAAATCTAGAGGAAACAGATAAATTCCTGGAAATATACAACCTCCCAAGATTGAATCTGGAAGATAAAAGACCAATAATGAGTCACAAAATTGAACAAGCAATCATAAAAAAACCTACTAACCAGAAAAGCACTGGACCAGATGGATTTACAGACAGATTATACCAGATGTACAAAGAAGGTGTGGTATCAATCCTATTGAAACTATTCAAAAAAAAAAAAAGAAAAATAAACTGAGGAGGGATTCCTCCCTATTCAATTACTCATTAATCAATTCAATTATTCAATTACTCATTCTATGGAACCAGTATCATCCTCATATCAAAACCTTCCAAAGACACAATAGGCCAGGAATGGTTGCTCACGCCTGTAATCCTAGCAACACACAAGAAAAGTATTTTAACATTTTGCAAGGCATATTTACATGCAAACCAATTCCTTAAATATTTCTTTGAGAAAGTTTTTATTTCCTCTTCACTTGTGAAGGGTAACTTTGAAGGGTACAGAATTCTGGATTGGTGAGATTTTTATTTCAACACTTTAAACATTTCACTCCACTCTCTTCTGCTTTTTTGCTTCTGAAGAGAAGATAGGTATAATTATTATCTTTGCTCCTCTATAGATATGGCATTTTTCCCTATCTCTGTCTTCTTCCAGGAATTTATTTTTTATTCTTGATTTTTATAGATTGACAATAATATGCATAGGTATAGTATTTTTTGACACTTTTCCAGATTGCTGCTCTCTAAGTTTCTTGGATCTGTGGTTTGGTGTCTGACATTAATTTGGGGAAATTTTCTGTTGTTAATGTTTCAAATACTTTTTCTATTTCTTTCTCTCTTCTTCTAATATTCTCACTAGTTTATGATATATATTCTGTAGTTATGCCATATCTTTGTAGTTATGCCACAGTTTGTGGATATCTGTGGCTTTTTTTGCCTTTTTTTTGGTTTGCTTTTTAATTTTGGAATTTTATATTGAGATATCCTTAAACTCAGAGATCATTTCCTCAGCCATGTCCAGTCTTCTAATGATCTAATCATAGGCATTCTTTATTTCTGTTATAGTTTCTGATCTCTAGCATTTATTTTTGGTTCTTTTAAAACTGTTTTTATCTCTTTATCCATCTGTTCTTATATGCTTGGATTTTTTTATCCATCTGTTCTCGTATATGGTCTTCTTTAGTTCATAGTTGTTTAAATTCCTAGTCTGATAATTTCTACATTCAGCAATACCTAAGTTGGTTTTTGAAGCTTTCTGTGTCTTTTTCAATTAGGTTTTTTTTTTTTTCTTTTTTTCCTTCTTTTAAAAGGTGTGTGGTGGGGGTAACGGACATGTTCTCTAGTCTTATTGTTAGATAAATGACTTTTAGTGAGCCTGTGCTTCTGGAGTGTGAGTTTCATATGTGCTTCTGAGTTTCTCATCACCCCCACACCGTGCCCCTTGGTTGGGACAGGATGGCTACAGTGGTGTGGAGTTGGGTGTTCTTATTCCTTGTGGAATGCTAGATGGATCTGCAATTATTTCCCTTTCTCCAGGTCAGTTAGGTTCTGATGAAACCTCAGCACCTCAGACTCTGGTGAAGTCACTTCTCCTGAGGGCAGATCTTGTTAAAAAGAACAGAGTGCCCTGGCATATCTGAAAATTATTCCTTTCCTTTTCCCCCTGCTGGAAGCATAAAAATATTATTTTCACAATATTCACTGTAAGAACCTAGTAGAGCTCCTGGAGATGAAGCTGACAAATGTGCCCCCAGTCCCCATAACTCATTCTCACTGAAGTTTTTAATTCCCAGAGTTCTTCACACAACTTTCAGCATTTGTCAATTAAGTTTCTAGTAAATTTTGTTTGTTTTAAGTTATTTTGTCTGATAATAGTTTAGTTTAAACTTTAATACTTAACTTTCTTAAAGTTAATACTTTAGCTTTCTTATGGTTGCTCTTTGGATCATGTATTGCTTTCTATATTTTATTTTTAATCTGTTTGCATCTTTAAAGTTTGCTAAATCATGTGTATTAATCTGCTCACACTGGTATGAAGAAATACCCAAGACTGAGTAATTTATAAAGGAAAGAGGTTTAATTGACTCACAGTTTCACATAGCTGGGGAGGCCTCACGAAACTTACAGTTATGATGGAAGGCAAAGGTGAAGCAGTGACTTTCTTCACAGGGCGGCAGGATAGTGAGTGCAAGCAGGGGAAATGCCAGATGCTTATAAAACCATCAGATCTCATGAGAGTCACTATCATGAGAACAGCATAGGGTAAACTGCCTTCATCATCCAATTACCTCTACCTTTTCCTGCACTTAACAAATGGGCATTATGGGGATTATGGATATTACAATTCAAGATGAGATTTCAGGTGGCAGTACAGCCAAACCATATCATCATGTTTTTTTCTTATTTTTTAAAAATTATTTATGACGATTCTTTTATTCTTTTCTCTGTTAATTTTACTTGGCCCCTCTACTTACATTTTTTTGTAGCTTAATTTTTTTCTGTGTATGAGTCACACAATTCTATTTCCTTATGGATTATCAACTTTTTTGTTAAAAATGAAGAATTTAAATAATATACTGTAACAACTCTGGATACTAATTTATCCCCTATTCTCCTGGCTCATTTTTATTGTTTTTGCTCCTTGTTTTTTGATTTCCCTAAACAATTTTATTAAATTCTATTTCCCTTATAGTGTGACATCTTTGGTGTTACCTCTCAGAGGGTGCAGCCTTTGGCATACACACAGTTACCCTAGAAGGATAATGGTTTTAGCAGGATTTTTTGAGTGTCTCTTTTTATGATCTACCAATAAAGCTATATATCAAAATTGATAGTACACCATGCACACTAAGCTCTGCTAATTACCAGCTGATTGCTTTATTTTCTACAATACACCAGGGTATAAATTTTTCAGCAGTATGATAAAATTATGTTTGGACAGGGATAGTTTTTAAAACCAGTCTTTGAATTTGTTCTGTCCTCAAGAGGGCTCTTTTTCACTGGCTCTTCCCCTAGTTCTCTCTGGTTAACTAGCTGGCATACAGTTTACCTGATTACTTTTACAAAACAAGGGGTATTGTTTTTGAGAACATGCCTAGACTTGAACTTCCCACACATGTTTCAACACTAATCAAATCATATAGGAAAAACCTTGACATTCCCTTTGCTTATGAACTGCTTTTCTCCCTGGTAACCTCTCTGAAACACTATTCTGGTCCCTAAGCAGTAAGATACCCTCTGATCTTCTCATTTTGCCTCTTAGGGTGTTGGACCTCCACTCTAAGAGCAACCTGGAGTGATGGAAACCACGACTCCAAGATTTTCAGTCCACTCCAGTTGGGATAGATTCTATACTCTGTGGTTAGAAGCTGTGTAGAGGAAGGTAGCCTTCAACTTCTTGATCACATTCACTAGGAATGTGGCCTCTTCAATATGGAATTGAAGGGACGAGGAATATTGATAACCCATCCCACCCAGTGAGATACAGTAAGCTTTCCTAAGGGCTGAGAGGGAAGACAGCCCCCATCTTCTTGATTATTTCCACTCACTTGGAGGCTTTATGAAGCCAGACTGGGAAAGTCAGGGAGAATAGGTCATGGCTCGTGCATTCTCATTGTTCTTACTGATATTTAGCAGAGTTTCTGGAAATAATGTGTCTTTATTTGGATCATGCTTTTAAAACATTTCCAGAGACTTTAAATTGTTAGTTTTTTATAAAGTAGTATTCACCAGTTTTGCTTGTTTTACTGGAAAGTGGGTCAGGGGAGTTCCTCATGCCTGTTATCTTGAATGTTAATCTTTTTTAAAAAATATAAGTATATAAAGCCAAATTTTTCTTCTCTAAGCAGTACTTTAATTCTGTTACAAAAAAGTGTTGCATTTTCATTTTCATCCTATTTTCTAATTTTCCTTCTCGTCAAGATTTTGTTATTTAATTTTCAAATACTTGCAGGTTTCTATATATTTTACTGTTAATGTTTTCTATTTAATTCCAGTGTTATGAGAGATTACATTATGTATTATTTTAATTATTTTAAATTGATCTATATTCATTTTGTGGCCTAGAAAACATTTTTTCTTACAGAAAAATCAATGTGAATGTAAACAATTTGGTTTTCTCCATAGTTGGTTGAAGTGCTCACTAAATGTGAATTGGCTATGGCAGATGATATACTGTAAAACATTTCTATTTATTATTAACTTACCTGCTCATTCTATCAGTTGTTGATATATAAATATCAATGTGTTCAACTGTGTTTGTAGATTTATCTATTTTGTTATTAGATTTTATTCATTTTTGTTTTATATATTTTAAAATGTTTGCATTGGCTGCAAAAATATATAGAATTGGTATTCTATTTAAACCAACTTTCTTGAAGATGGCATATAGTTATTATTTCTCTTTGTCCAGTGTCAGGTCTATACCTTTAATTGTAAGCTTAATATCACTAATAAGTAACAACGATGTAGTGTAATATTATTTTCTTTAATAATTATTAAGATTAGCCTTTAACTTACACTCTAATTATACAATGTTATAAACTAAATTGGTATTCCTGAAAATTTACATGTTGAAGTCACAGCCTCTAATGTGACTGAATCTGGAAACTGAAAGTAAAGAGCTGGCCGGGCACGGTGGCTCACGTCCATAATCCCAGCACTTTGGGAGGCCGAGGCAGGCAGATCATGAGGTCAGGAGATCGAGACCATCCTGGCTAACACGGTGAAACCCTGTCTCTGCTAAAAATACAAAAAAAAAAAAAAAAAAAAAAATTAGCCGTGTGTGGTGGTGGGCACCTGTAGTCCCAGCTACACGGGAGGCTGAGGCAGGACAATGGTGTGAACCCAGGAGGTGGAGCTTGCAGCAAGCCGAGACCGCGCCACTGCACTCCAGCCTGGGCGACACGGTGAGAAAAGAGCTAATTAAGATTAAGTGATGTCATAGGTTGAGGCCCTAATCCAATAGAGTTGATGTTCTCATAAGAAGAAGAAGAGACACTCAGTCCATGCACACACAAAGAAAAGGCAATGTGAGGACACAGCAAGAGGGTAGCCATACGTAAGCCACAGAGAGAGGCCTCAGAAGCAACCAATTCTGCTGGCCCCTTCTTTTTGAAGTTTCAGCCTCTAGAATTACAAGAATATATATTTCTGTTGTTTAAGTCACCTAGTCTGTGGTGTTTATTATGGCAGTCCTAGCAAATTAATACATAAGCTATCTGTTTTCCCCATCTGTCCTTTTCTGTTTTTCCTTTCTCTATGATTTTCAAAAAGATACTCAGCATGTTGAAAAATTTCATTTTATGTCAACTATTGTCTTATAAATTATATTCTCTATTTTTAAGTGGAAATTGTCATTGCATATACTACGTTTATCATTTTTTATTCTTTATTCATTTGTTAATATCCACATTTATATTTAGTATCATTTTTCCATTGATTGAAGAACTTCCTTTAACATATTTTTAGCATAGGTCTACTGGCTATAAATTATTTCATCTTCTTTTGTAAAAATTTGTTTTACCTTTGTTTTTGAATAATTTGGCTGTGTATAGAATTACATTTTTATAATTACACTCTGTCAACTTACTATAAATTTTTTATTTGTTTTTGTTTACCTTCAACATCTTTAAAGATGTTTTTCAATAATCTGGACTAAAGAAATTTCATTTTTGTTCTGCCGTATAAAATGTTTCTTTCTTCTCTTAGTGCTTTATGATTTTTTTAAAAAATTACAGATATTCATCTATTTTACTATTGTGTGTTTTTTGTTATTTTCTTAGCATTTAGTCAGTGGAGCTCAATGAAGTCCTGAATCTCTGGGATAACAGTTCACATACAAATTTGGAAGGGCCGGGTGTGGTGGCTCACGCCTGTAATCCCAGCACTTTGGGAGGCTGAGGTGGGCAGATCACGAGGTCAGGAGATCGAGACCATCTTGGCTAACATGGTGAAACCCCGTCTCTACTAAAAATACAAAAAATTAGCCGGGCATGGTGGCAGGCGCCTGTAGTCCCAGCTACTCAGGAGGCTGAGGCAGGAGAATGGCATGAACCCGGGAGGTGGGGCTTGCAGTGAGCCGAGATTGCGCCACTGCACTCCTGCCTGGGCAACAGAGCGAGACTCCATCTCAAAAAAAAAAAAAAAAAAAAATTTGGAAAATATTTGGCCACTATTTTTTCAAATATTTTTCTACTCCCTATGTCATTCACAGATTTTATTTGCACATATATTAGAGTGCTGGACATTTATTTATGTAGAGTGTCTATTGTGCTTTTAATTCAAACCAGCTATTTAAGGTTTTAGTTTTCATATTGAGAGGTCCTTTTAGCTTTTTTTTATATCTTCCATATTTCTTCTCATTATTTGCCTTTAAACACTTGAAGTTATAATTACTACCATAACATCTTTGTCTGCTAATCCTGTCATCATAAGATCTGGTTTTATTGAATAGTTTTTCTCTTGGCAGTGAGTCAAGTTTTCTTGCTTTTTGGAATGCCTGGTAATTTTTTGTGTATATTTCATATTTAGAACTTTATCTTGTTGAATATCTGGGTTTTATTTACTTCGTTCTAAGAGTTTCAATTTTATCCTGGCAGGCTGTCAAGCTATATGGGACTCAATCTGCTTTTGAAGTCTCTTTTTAAACTCTGTTAGGGGCCAGGTGTGGTGGCTCATGCCTGTAATCCCAGCACTTTCTGACGCCAAAGCAGGCAAATCACTTGAGCCCAGGAGTTCGAGACCAGCCTGGGCAACATGGTGAAACCCCATCTCCACAAAAAATATAAAAAAATGAGCCAGGTGTGGTGGTACACGACTGTGGTTCCAGCTACTTGGGAGGCTGAGATGGGAAGATCACTTGAACCTGGGAAGTTGAGGCTGCAGTGAGCTGAGAGCATGCCACTACACTCCAACCTGGGCAACAAAGCAAGGCCCTATCTAAAAACAAAAACAAACAACAACAACGACCAAAAAACCCAACAACCAAAAGCTCTGTAAAGGCAATTCTTTAGTGGTAGTTAAGCTCCACCACTGTGGTGGTTTCCTTTTGTCGTCTGGATTGCACATGCCTGATGATCAACAAAAACTCTCCAGTCTGGATGATTGAAAATTTAACGTTTCCCAACTGTGGGTAAAATTTATAAACCATTCAGCATAATATTTGCTGGTCATTGTTTATCCAACCCAATTGAGTTTCACTTGGCACATTGTAGTACTCAGCAATTACTCAAAAGGATCGTTATGCACATTTCTAGGGCTTAATGTCTGCATAGCTTCCTCTTCTCCTAACACTGTTCTACAAATCATAGACTCCTCAAATACCCTAATCACTATCTCCACAACCCTGTGGGTTCATTCTGTGCTTGGAGAATTCTACCCTCATCAGAGATCCAGAATGTGCAATGCCAGGGCAATACAGGGACTCAACTTGTGTGTTTCCTTTCTCTCAACATGAGAAAGCAGTGCTGTCCAATATCTGAAATTATTTTCTAGTTTTCTGGATGTTTTGTATCTGAAAATATTTGTCCAGTTTTCTAGATGTTTTGGCAAGATGTTCCTTCTACAACTTGTTTACCCTTCAGTTTTAGCAGATGAAGCTGCTTAAAAATTTTTTAAAATAAAAACTTTCATATTATTCTCTCATACATTTCTTCAAATTCAATCTGAAAAACAATATCTCTGGTGACACCTGTTCTACTTTTCCAAGGGAATGATATTTTTGTTCTTTCTAGTCATAGTCTTCCCACATATGCCATGGATCCAATGTCTTCACATGCTTTTAGAATGCCTCATTAATCGTCTCTTTCCAATCTTCATTTTTTATCTGCCTTCTGGATCTTTTTCCTAGGTCAACAAACACAATTGTAAAATAGTCTTTAGCAATGATGCTTTTCCTTGAAGCATTTTATTTTCTTTAGCCAAATATCTTGACATAGTACTCTACCATAATTTCCATTTAGTGTTTAGTATCCAACTAATGGCTATTTTATTTTCTACCTCAGTATGCCAAAAAATGGCTATAAATGAGGCTGCTAAACTACAATTAAAATGACATGTGCTTAAATCTCATCCTAGTAAATGTATTTGAATTTTCTTACAGTAGCTGTTCAAAATTCAGTTCTCTCTTCACCTCCTTAAAACCACATTTTTTTTTGTTTTTGGTTCTATCATTCCAATAGTTCATTTTTGTTTCTTTTACTGGTCTCATTCACTAGTCTCAGAACAGAGATGTGCTATTTACCATAAATCTGTGTGTTTGTGTGTGTGTGGTGGATAGTAACAGAAGAAAATGTCAGTATAGAAAATGACTCATCTGACCAAAGTATACTACTAACACATTTTGGGCCACTGACCAACAATATCTTGTCAGTCAGCCATGCTGTTGTACAATGTTAACAAGATTATAAAATGTATAACAGGAATTCAATGCCCAAGAGCCAGAAAATAATCTTTTTGTTGCACTTGGCATACTGCTATACTTATTGGAGTATGAAGTCTCTTATAATTTCTACATACTAAAGAAATTTGAAAAAATTAGAAACTAGTGAAATAGTAGCAATGCTGATATTTGAATAGTGTGAAGAAGACTGAATAGCTTGACTTTATTTTATTTTAGAAGACAATAAGTGATATAGTCTTTAGGTATGTTGAATTATAAAATTAGAGTATGTGCATTAGCTACAAGTATTTGTTAAGTATCCCAAATCTGTAAGGCATGATCTTGGGGACTATAAGAAGATGTAGCATTCTCATCACTTTTGTCAATAAGTTTATCATCTAGTTAGACAATCCTTATAAACATAAAATATTAAGCACATTTATAAGAACATTTAATTATGGTTTACTATAACAATGCAAGCGCAGTATCATAAAGCAGAACAAAATAAGTGGAGATAAAGCTGTTCAGAGAATAATGATGCTCTTTTATTCTCCAGCATCATCAGAGTAAGAATAAGGCAAAATGGTTCGAGGTTTCTCCTCTCTTCCAAGGAACTGGAATAATTGACTTTCACAATCTCCCTGATTTGAAAAACCGTATTGTAACTTGGATAGGTGATTTAAAAGGACAATCATCTGAACTGGGATGTCAGATTCTGAGTTACTCTTTAAGTATGCTAGATAGCTTCTTATCAACATTAGGATAATAAATTTGCTAACATAATTTAAAAAACAGACCTAGGTAAATATGTCTTGAGGTCAACAAGTTTTGTGTGTATAAGTTTCAGATTTAATGAGTCACATAAAAGAAATGAAAACAAGTAAGCCTAGGTATGAGACAGTTAGAATGGCAAATTTGAGACTCCAATAGAATACAAGATCCTGGAACAGCAATCACTTTCAGTGGCATATAAAGTAGTATATACCTCTGAGGAAGAGTGTTAGAAAACTTCTCGTTTCAGTTTTGGCTGTATACAGAAGCAGAGCAAGAGGTGTCATAGGAAGACATACAATCAAAAAGAGCAAGAAAATAAATGGCACAAAAATCAACCCAAATTGGCTGCAAATATTAAAACGATCAGATTCAAATCTTAGGTAGGCTTATTAGGTTTTGAAAAAATAAAAAGTAGAGGATGAGGACATTTTTCATGCAGAGCAAAATTTTAAAAAGACTATATCACCAAAAAGCAAGCATATTTATAAAATAACCCATTAGAAATGCAATGTTTTACTTTGAAGTTATAATCATAATTGAATTATACATTTTATATGAAAGTTAACATTTTAATTGAAGCATTTTTTTAAATTGCAACCCACAATAAGTAATAAAGGAATATACAAATAAATGAAAGAATTGAATTTTTTTAAAATTATAATATCAGTAGTTTTTCTCAATTGGACTAAACTATCCTGTCAGAAGATATAGATTGACAAGACTGCAAATGGCAATATTATAATTATTATCTTAACATGTGTTTCTGCCAGACACAGAATGAAATATAGTGGTCTAGAAAAGCTACAAGCAGGGAAAAATTAACAACAACAGAAACAATGGTGGAACAATACAAATAGATATGTTGACACTGAAGAACAAAAGTATTATTAGAGAAGAAGAGAGTAACTTCCTCACAATAAAAAGTTTAAACCCCATTTTATAGTAAGTTATAACAATTCTATAGTTATATGTAGCCAATTTACAAAATATATAAAATTGTATGCCTATATTTACATTAAATCAATTGTCTCAGTAATTGATAGATTCTTCAGGGAGAAACAATCGGTAGGAATACAGAAGTGACTTTCTGATATTTAACTTTGTAGTTTTGTTGAGGTGTAAAATTAGGGGTTTATACAAGTGTTTTCAAGGGCTAACCAACCACGTTGTGAATCTAATCATTTAGAAAATGAAACACATATATTAGGCACACATTTTGCAAAATCTGCTGTATGTATCTATATTACTAAGTAAAATCAAGTTTACTCTAAAGCTAAGAGGAGAGCCACCCCCTTAGTGTAACCTTCTAGTAAGTGGTTTGATAAAGTAGGAAATCTTTTATGAGCTGATTCATCATCTCCTAATTTATGCTTTAGGAGTTTGGATTTATTTAGAATGAGTTTCATTGAAATTAGCTAAAATCACAGTTCAATCCATTAGAAAGTATTCCCACCATAGTAACTGACATCAAGTATACTTTAATGAAACAGGATCTCTATCACAGATTAAATAGACAGTGCTTAAGTTTTTCCAGATTCTGCCACAGAAATGACTGTATAGCATTGAGATATTCAGTAATTCAGGGAAAATTGCTTTATCAT
The DNA here is from genome assembly GCF_009828535.3 of Hylobates moloch. NCBI lineage: Eukaryota > Metazoa > Chordata > Mammalia > Primates > Hylobatidae > Hylobates > Hylobates moloch. The sequence goes on along the minus strand of NW_026652290.1, from coordinate 72,860,549 downwards.
AATTATTTCTTGCATTGCTCTGAAAAAGTGTGTCTGGTTGTCAAGCTGAATTTTTTTTTAGCACACCTGGAGGCCATCAATCAAAATTTTTGCTCTTCTGTGACAAGAGCATGGAGGTTAAGGTAGTGCTTTCTATAAGCAGACTGTCATTTTACTCCTTTCTGGTTGTTTGACATTGGATATACATCTTAACCCCTCTATGTTTTGTTCTTAACCCCTATGTAACACATAGTTTTTTCTCCAAAGCAAAGCTGATAATAATCTTGCTGTTATAATATAAAAGATGAATAAATAAATAATAGATAAATAGAATGAAATGAAAGAGATGTAATAAAAAAAGAGATGAAACTTTAAAAAAACTAACAATGTGCCTTGTAAAAATGTATGCTAAAGTTGTACCCGTTTTTACTTTCATTATTGTCATCAGAATAATAATATAGATCAGTGTACCACAGTAGATACTAAAAGCACATTACATACATCATCAAACTTTGACCTTCATTGTCCTCTGAAGGGGCAATTTCTGTATTTTTAAAGATTCTTAAGATGTCAAAATTACAGACAAATGAGTCAGCCACCAAGGGAACAAAAGATCAATGCCATACTTTGGTGCATAGTGGCCTCAAAGCATAGTGGTTTCCATCCGAATGTGGAGAGTTAATGAATTATTTAATATCTTAGTATGAATACATTATTTTATTTGAATCTATAGATTTTTTAATAAGTCAAATAATGCAAATTCTAGAATACATTCTGGATTTTTCTATTTCAGACCAGTGAGTTAATTCAATTAAGTTCAAATGAGCAAGTTCAGATTTACAATAATCAGTTTTGTTGTTAGATCTGGGTATCTGCAAAAGCCCATTTCTGCTTTCTTGTGTCAGCAGAAGAACCCACTGTTTGCAAAAAAAACAGTAATAAACAATTTTGGTTTAAGACAGTTGACTGAATCAACCAAGTTATTTCTAAATGATAAACACAATGGAGAGTAGACAATTTTCTCTTAAACTTTTTGTGAACTTTGATTTGTAAACTAGGCAGAATGTTTGATATTTAAAAGTCCAGGAAGCAAATTCTCATACATGCAGAATCACAACATGCCCAGGCTACACTTGGGGATATTGACTAGCATGCTTAAAGAACTCTTGAGAAACAATTTTTCATGAATCTCTTATGTCTTTCTCCAGAACTTGGAAGAGAGGCACTGGCTGCCTATAGTTGAGTGATATTTTAAAATACTTTAGTATATTTGTATAGTAAACAGTCTTAGAAGACAGAAATAATATATTTCTCCAAAGCTAAAGCCAGATTTGATTACAGTCTTGGAAGATGGAGATGGTATCTCCCTCTGGGGCAAAGGGCAGGTATGCTTACTGCCCATTATAAAAGTTTTGATTTCTTAATCTTGGGATTCGTCTTCTATAATTTAACTCATTGCATGTGTAGGTGTCGTTTGTCCCTCTTTGAGTTGCCTTGTGAGAATTAGGGTATGGGAAACTGGCACAAAAATACTGATACTCAGGCTGATGCAATTTCTATGATTGATATTCTCTCCTTCATCTCTGACTCATGGTTCTTTTGAAAGCCTGTTGCAGGCTAACTTGTTAGCTTGTAAGTAGGGTAAAGTCTCAGCCTTTTCACAGTTCTTAACGAGAACAAGCTGGTTATGTTCTTGAAAAATTATAAAAAGGAAGCTATTCCTTAGCTTAAAGTTTGAAAAAAGATAAATTCCAACTTCTTATCACATAATAATATGCAACATATTTTAAGCTATACGCTAGTAAAATTCAAAATAAGCCATTTCTAAAGTTGAATAATATAGATAGCATTAAAATAACAAAAAAGATTTATTAAAAACATAAAGAAGAAGAAACAGGATTAGTTCTTGGTAAACTTTATTTTAATTAGAGAAAGTTATAGTATAATATTTAATTATGCCAAATTCTGTTGGAGGGAGAAAGAAAGTAACTCAATAGAATTTATACCAGATAAAACCTATAGTACTTTTGCTCTTTCATTCAACAAGCATCTATGAATTGATTAATTCACTCAACCTTTTCCTTTCTCAGTGCACACAAAAATGTCATACACATATTGAAGCCTGGCAGTAGAAGAGATACTGTAGCTCACATGTGGTTTTATATTAGTTTTTCCCATGAAGAATAACTACTACTAATACTACATATAATGATACAAAAATTTACCACCTGCTATCAACACCTCTGGAGGTACTGATATTTCCAAATACAAACATTTATGAGAAGTTAACATACAAATACAATTTCATAAATTCAAAAATTCCAAGCATGTATAGATAAGATCAATAACATCATAATAGTTATTCAAGTGGCTCATGAAGCCTTTGCCAAAGTAGATCAGAAAAAATTAGCATTTTACAATAAGTGAGAACAATGGTGAAGAAAGTATAATATCAACAATCCATCCAACTGATGCTTTTTAAGCTCCTACTAAGCACATTTTATACAAACTCTCTTTTAATAAAATATAATAAATCACACACTGTAATAGTATATAGCTATATAGTGTAGACTTAAAAATAAAATCAGACCCAAATAACTTTTGTTTGCAAAGTAATTATGCACTGTAATAGAGAAACATTGAGGATTTATGATAAAATTCATTCAACAAGAATATTTGAGACCTACTGTTTGTAAAGTACAGCTTTCAGCTTTGGGAAATACATTAATAAATGAAACAAGTAAATTCCCTTCCCTCATTTATCTACATTCTAGTGTAGAAGACTGGTAATAAACAAATTACTTTAGAAAAGTGTATGTCATATACGGTCATATATCCCTGTCATACCAGACAGTAATAACGAAAGAAGGAAAAAAATAGCATTAAGAAAGGGGATAAAGAATGAAGTTTTGGGGAAAGGTGCTATTTCATACCAGTCAATTACAGACATCTGATAAAGGGACATTAGAAGATAGAACTGACTAACAAGGGTGAGAAACCCATGTAAATAATAGGGAAGGGGGTGCTAGTGAAGTAAACCAGGCCAAATGATGTATACATAAGGCAATGGTTTTGATTTTATTTAGCATGGCATGAAAGGATGAATAATGAACAAAGACTGTCAACTGGCCAACATGGAAAAATTGTTGTCCCTTGTTGACAAGGGATTCATTGGATTTATGAGAAGGAAACTCCAAATAAGCCTATAAAAATGCCTACAGGGGTTCCATATAATGCTAATCATTTCAATGTCACATTCTTTAAGATTATTTGACATCTCTCCCTTTCTGAAAACCTCCAGTATTTCTTCTACTCTCTTCAACGCTGCTGTTTATCTGCATAGGACCTCAACATAACTAACATTGTACATCTGTCAGCCAACCCGAATCTGAACGCACACATTTTAACCTTGTCTCTGTTTAAATGAAGAAGCCGTGTCATGCAACTATCTAGAATCCAATCCTCCATTTTGCAGCAGGATCTGTAGATAGGATCTATCCACTCTTGTCTTCTCCAGGACCTTGTTCCTCCCTCCTCTTACCCTTAGTGTAATTCTTTTACTTTCTACTTTATTATTCTCATTAATATTAAACACAGTATATAGAGTCCTAACATTTAAAATAAAGATCTCATAATATCATTCTAGTCTCACTAATTTGCTCACCTTTACAGAATAACTCTTCATAAGAGTTGTCAATACTTACTCTTTCCTTTTCTCTCTACCCATTCTCTCGTATCTACTCTCATCAGTATATTATCAATTTTATATTTTTGTAAATATAACATATACAGAAGAGTAGAAAAAAAATTGTTATTGTAAAATATGTTTATGAGTTTTAATACCAAATCTAAGAATAAAAACCTATTTAGATAAAAGTTGAGAAGAAAAAAAAAACCTATTTAGATAAAAAGGAGAAACACTTTCATTATTGAAGCAAACAAACTGAAGACAAGCAAACAAAAAAATTGTTCATCAAGGTATCAGCTTTACAGAGATAATTTCCCTAATAATAGTCACCACTTATCTATTTTATATAATATTTTTTCAAAACCAAGGTTTTCAAAATGGTGATCATCTCATTTTTAATATGAACAGAGGACACAGAATGCAAACCTGAATGTTCAGCTTGTCTTTTTTCCTATTCCAATGCTTCCTTTTTTATCACCCTCAAATTAATGAACAATAGAGTAGACTAAAGCAAGAGGTAAGTTCTAATTATTTTAAATTTATGCATTTGCATAATAACTGTAATTGCTGAACGAATATATTCACTTCATTGTTAATTATTTTTCTAAATGAAAGTAAAAAATTGACATGTAAAGATCTTTCGGAGAAGTAGGCAGAGAAAGATTTCTTTTCTGTTTCAGACCTGCTCATCAAATGACTTCCTCCATACAGGCTCCAGCTGAACTGCCTGTTTTCTACTAGGTCAAAACTCTCTCCAAAGGCCACATTTGACAGGGTGACTGCTAATGCCAAGTCAAGACAAGAAAATCAGGAAGGCTTTCTCTCTTTCTTGTAGACTGATGACCTTTTTGAATCCTAATACAAAATAGGATGCATTGAAGGAAGCATCTGGGGATTGCTCAGCATATATTTTGAAGCATTCACTTGCTTTATGCAGTAAGCAAGGGAAAATGTTACAGATTTTGCAGATATGCTGTTTTCAACTTGGGGAAATATTATAATAAAATCTGAAAAATTAAAAAGTAGTAACAGTATGACATTATTGATTTATTTACTTTCTAAACAAACAGGTTCAGTTGATTTTGATTTGACTTTTGATTACCAAAGGAAGGTTCTACTGGAACAAAAAGTGTTGATAGCAGAAATATGGGGTTTACCAAGCACTTTTCTTGAAATGCCATTTTGTTTATACAATTTTATTTTTCTTTAGTAAGATCAGTAAGAACATAGATGCACCTTGGAATCAGCAAAGTGTTGTATAAGGCAAAGTTTAGGAAATATTTTGCCTTTATTTTGTCTAAAGCAAATCTAATATTTTTTAAAAGTTCAGCTAAACGTAAAGAAACAAATTATCTAATATTTCTCTAACAGCAATTACATGTATTACATGTGGGTATATATGTGCAAATCTAATTTATTCTTTTTACTATTTCATGGTGGTCTATAGGGAGAGAAATTATAAAGTGGTATATGAAGTATGGTGATCAAAGGCCACGTGTGACAGTGTAACATGTGGTATGAACAATTTCTGAGGGAATTTATTATAAATACAAACATATTTTGATTTTCACAATCTTTACTTACTAAAACATAAAATAAATTGGATTGAATTTAAATCAATTAAATTAAATTTGAAATTCCATTTCTTAAATTCATTAGCTATATTTCAGTGACTCAATAATCCCCAATGGCTAGCAGCTAGCGTATTGAACAGTGCTTACTATACAACATTTACATCATTGCAGGAAGCTAGTTCTATTGGATAGTGCTAATCTTTATTTGAAACAGACCTTTTGATAAACTTTGCATTTATTTTTCTCCCTGCTGTTCTTTAACCTATAAGGGCACACTGCTGCGAGGTATACAAATGTCATATTTTTATTTAATTGAATACATTTTCATAATATAACCTTTCAAAACACTAGATATAAAAGCAAAATTTCCAAATCACATAAAAGACCTCTGTGAAAAAGTCACAGCTATAAGATATTTAATACTGAACTGTTCAATGCGATCCAAACTAAGATTTTGAATTTTGTTGAAAATATTTTTGAATCTTTTGAGATGATCACTTGGTATTTCAACTTCATTTTGTTATTATGGGGAATCACTCGGATTATTTTGAATGTTAAATTAAACTTACATTCCTGAAATTAACCTCATTTTGTCATGATGTCTTGTTCTTGTTTCTTTTACATATAACTCCACTTGATATAACAATATTGTTTAAGAATTAAGGAATCTATTTATATTAATGGTATTGGTCTATAATGTTATTTAATTTTATAGTCAAGTTTGATACCAGGGTTGTTAGCCTCATAAAATAAATTGTGAAGTGTTACCTCCTTTATTTTCTAACAGATGCTGCACAGTATTATTATATTCTCATTAAAAGTTTGATAAAATTCTCCAGTGAATCCATCTGAAGTTTTCTTTATAATAAAGTTTTTAATTATGAATTTAATTTACTCAGTAAATTAGGGCTATTCATATTTTATGTTTCTTCTGTCAGCTTTAGTAAAGTGTATCTTTCAAGGAATTATGTTTTCAATCTATTGGTATAACTTTAGTGTTTTACGTTTATTATTATAAACTTGTTTATGATATTGGTTTTTTATCCTTTTAATATCCCTAGGCTATTTAGCGATAGCCCCTATTTAAGTCCTCATAACAGTATTTGTATTCATGCTGTCTCTCTCTCTCTCTCTTTCTTTCTCTCTCTGTCCTCTCTCTGTCGCCTCCCATCTCATTTTACTGTAAAATGTCCATTGAATATTTTGTCAGTTTTATTAATCTTTTAAAACATCAGCCTTTGGATTGTTTTTGATTGATTTTCTTTTGTTTTTGCATTCATTGTTTTTCTCTTGTATTTATTATGGTTTCCTTCTACTTATTTTGAATTAATTTTTCTTCTCTTAGCTTCTTAACATTAAAATGTAGATCAGTTTTTTATTAATTTCATTCATGTTAATATACAGTAAGTCACTTTTTGATGTAAATTCTTATGATTTTGAAAAAGGCATATAGTGACATAACTACCACAATAATCAAGATATAAAGCAGTTCCATCACCCCTCAAAATTGTCTCATATCACTGTAGTGACTCATCCCCATCCCCCATCCCTTGCAATAACTGACCTTTAAATGTTCTATAATTATAATTATTTTTAGAGTCTCATACACGGAATCAGACAGAATGTAATCTTTGATTCTTACTTCTGTTTCTTAGCGTAATGCATTTCATAATTACCCATCAGTTTGCCTATTGTAGTAGTTTGTGCATTTGTATTGCTGAGTACTAATCTGTTGCATGAATCTATCAGAAATCCATTTAACTGATAAAAGACATTTGGATGGTTTCTAGTTTGGGCAACTTTGAATAAAATTACTGTGAACATATACATGAAGTTTTTTTTAAAAAGAAAATGTAAGTTTTCATTTATTTTGGGTAAATAACTGGGAACGGAATTGCTAAGCTATTAGTACCTGTATGTTTAAATCTAAAACATTGCCAAACCCTTTTTCAAAGTGGCGATAAGATGTTGTTTACCCAACAGCAATTAATAATAGTTACGTTTGCTCTACAGCCTTGCCAGCACTTGATATTGTTAGGTTTTATTTTATGCTATTTATATTCATAATGAAAATCTTACTTGTCATAGGAATAGCTTTTTGGTGAAATATCTGCTAAACTGTTTTGTCTATTTTTTAATAGAGATATTTTATTAACATGAAGTTTTCAATATTCTAATTTTCTGGATAAGAGTTACCTAGCAGGTAAATGTTTGCAAATATCTTCTCCTGTTTTATGGCTTGTCACAGAACAAAAATATTTATCAACTTTTGATTTATCAGCTTTTAATAGATTGTGATTCAGTCATTGCCTAACTCTAATTCCAGTTTACAAAGATTTTATCCTGTATTTCCTTCTAGAAGTTTTATAACTTTACAACTTATATTTAGGATTTACACTTAACTCATTTTGAGTTAAGTTTGAGATGCAGTGTGAATTATGAAATGAGGTTCATTTTTATGATATGGATGCCCTATTTTTTCAGCAACATTTGTTGAAAAGACTATCCTGTCTCCATTGATTTAGCTTTGCAACTTTGTCAAAATTCATTTGACAATATAAGCATGAACCTATTTCTGGGCTGTATTCTATACCATTGACCAATATATCTTTTCTTTCCCCAATGTTATCTTGTCTTGATTGTTGTAATTTTTTATTAAGTATTAAAATAGGGTAATATAAATCCTTCAGCTTTATTCTCCTTTTCAATTTATTTTAGCTATTCTATTCCCTTTGTTACATTAATCTTAGAATAAGCTTATTAATATCTACATGATATTCTGCTACAATTTTGATTGGGATTTGGTTGATTCTTCTGATCCAGGATATCTCTTTTCTTATTTGGTCATTCCTTGCTTTTTCTCATCGTAGTTTGTAGTTTTCAGCCTACAGATCCTACACAGATTTGTTATATTTTCACATAAGTATTTTGTGTTTGGTGGGTTAAATTATAATTATAATAATTATTACATTAGATAATTAAATATATATATGTATATGTGTGTATGTATGTAGATAGATAGACAGACAGTTGGGACTCAGACAATAATATCTCAAAATATGGTGCTCTGACAGGCTGAACTAAAGAAGAAGCCTCAAAGTCTCTCTCCAACCTTTCCCCAGCTCCTTGTCTTTCTGTTCCTCTTGTTTGCCAAAGCACTGGCAGGGGTTGCTTCTGGAAGTTTTCTTATTTGACTGAGAAAATTCCTAAAAGAAATACAATTGTCTTATAACTCCCTCCCTAGAAATCTCATTAAATAACCAGGAAAGATTTACCATAGGACAAAAGACTAAAAGTCTCTATGCCCAGGACACCATACCCAGACAGACTTCTCTTCTAGTCTTCTGAGCCTGAGAGATTACCTGGAAGACTGTATGTACGTAATAAGACAACCTCTGTTCTCAGTGTACCGGTCTCTCACCTATAATTTGTCCACAAGCTATCGTCTGTCCTTGCAAGCCATTCATTGTCCAAAAGGGATCATTTGCAAACCACTGTCTGGTATTCAGTCTCATTGATTTATAGCACCCCCTCCCCACTTTGTTCTTCCCAGTGAAGAGGTAACTAAGTATCAGCCATCTGGCCCTTTTTGAGTTTTCATATTTCTTGTATGGCTCCTGTGGTTATGCATATTAGTAAATTTGTTATGCTTTTCTCTTGTTAACCTGTCTTTTGTTATAGGGATGTTGGCCATAGTCTTTATAATGAGGAAAGGGATCATCTTCTTTCTACCCCATGCATATGTATGCATATACCCACACACATTTACATTTACATTTCCAGTTGTCCAGTGCAAGGATATAAAAATACAAAGGATTTTGTAATATTAGCCTTGCATTCTACACAATTTGTATTCTACAAAATTAATCTAATCTAGTAGTTATTTTTATAAATTTCTCTATGTAGACAATAATATCTTTGTAGAGCCAATTATATCCTTTCCTTTTCAATCTTGATGATTTATTTCTTTTTTGTGCCTTAGTCTACTTGCTAAAACTTCCATATGAGGTTGAATACAAATAAAGAGAGGGCATTCTTATTTCTGAAATCAGGGAGAAAGTATTTCATTCTTTTATCTTTAAGATGAGCTACAAGTTTATTTTATAGACACACTTCATCAATTTGAGAGCATTCAATTCCTAGTTGAGGGAATTTAGTTTCTAGTTCATTGAAAAATTTTGCTTTGAATGTATCTTAAATAAAATAGTTTTCTTCATCTATTGAGATGAACGTTTTGGTCTTCTACTTTAGCCTTTTAATAAGATAATTTATGGTGATAGATTATTGAATATTAAACCAGCCTTATATTTCTGAGATAAACCTTACTTTGTCATGGTGTATGATTCTTTTACATATTGCTGTAGTTGTTTTACTAATGAAGTGGTCTTGTTGTCTGGAGTAAATACCTGGGGTTCATCATCTCAAGCCAAGAAGATTAAAGGACAAGGACACACACAGGGAGTGAGTTTAGGAGCGGAGGTGTAATAGGCAAAAGAAAGAGAAAAGAGGACATCTCTCTCCTTTCCAAGAGAGAAGGGGTTCCAAAAGGAAAGTCTAGCCCAAAGCAAAGTGCACCAGATTTTATAGTCAGGCTTGAGGAGGCAGTGTCTGATTTACTTAGGGCCCACAGATTGGTTGGACCAGGTGTGACCTTTATATAGTGTGCGGGAAGCTTGCCACCCCACCCTAACCTTATTATGCAAATGGGTTTTTCACTTGGCTGATGCTTTGTTGTCTGCTCCTTACTGTACATGTGGTTGACAAGGAGAAGGGAAGGTGGAGCCACCATTTTGAACATGCCTAGACCCAGGTAGCCTTTTCCTATTGGCAAGGCTGCTGGCATTACCCATGCAAGCTTCCAGCTATTCTTATCTATGTCTACAGCTTGATTTTACAGGCTGCTCTTCGATGGGAAAAAAAAAAAAAAGATTTTTGAGCTGCTTTTTATTAGAAGGAAAACCTTACCAAGGACTCTCGTACCCTATCTGCCAAAGTAATTTCTTCTTAACTCTTCACTAATATTTTGTGAAAGTAGTTATTTGTTTGCTCATAGACATACTGATCAGTAGTTTTCTTGTCATGTGCTTGACTGGTTTGCTATTAGGATAATGCTGATGTGAAAGGAAAATAAATCTTGGGGCCCCAAAATCACTAAGCTGAAGGGAAAAGTTAAACTGGGAATGGCTTAGGGCAAAACTGCTTCCAATTCTATTTAAAGTCCCCCCTCTGCTCACCGACATAAATGCATATCTGATTGCTTCCCTTGGAGAGGCTAATCAGAAACTCAAAAGAATGCAACAATTTGTCTCTTACCTACCTATAACCTGCAAGCCCCTCCCTGCTTCAAGATGCCCCACCTCTCCTTGAAGGTTTCCTGCCTTTCCAGACCTAACCAGTGTTCATCTCACATATGTTGATTAATGTCTCATGTCTTCCTAAAGTGTATAAAACCAACTGTGCTCTGACCACCTTGGTCACATATCGTCAGGACATCCCGAGGCTTTCACAGGCACGCATCCTCAACCTTGGCAAAATAAGCTTTCTAAGTTACCAGAGATCTGTCTCAGATATTCAGGGTTCACATTTTCAGGGTTCACATTTTGGTAACCATGGAGGGATTCTGAGTGGAGGTGCCCCTGACCTTTCAAAAATCTCCTATCGGTGCTTGGTACCAGCATGAACTAGCTTTTATGGCTCAAACCAATAGGAAAGTTTGCTGAGGTCTGGGAGCATCCCCTCCAGAAAATCCTGATCTCCCAAAATTTAGTCGAGATTTAAAGTTTATTTTGCTGTCACCTTGCTTTTTTTTTTTTTTTTTTTTTTTGGAGTTTTACTTGCTTCCAACAAGGAAGGCGAGATTTCCTGCTTCCACGTAGATGGAAGACAGGTAACTCCTTTATGAAGTTTGAGCTTGCTCCCAGCAGGGAAGACGAGTTTGAGTTTTTTCCTGCCTCTAGGATGGTAGAGAGCAGCCTTCAGCCTGAGACTGATTCCTAAGTAAATAGTTGAATTGGGGTTTGGTCGTGGCTAAAGTTTAACAACCAGCTGATTTTTATTTCTCCTTACCATTAGAGTGCTCAGTGATCACATTGTTGGAATTTGTTTTTGTTGTCTGTTCCAGTCTTTTTTTCTAGTTCTACTTGATTTGGTCAAATCCAAGTGAGAATTCCAAATTATGGATAATGAAGGTTCTCTAATTAGGCTAAAGCTTCTCACAGCTGCAAAAGAGGAAAAAAGGAAAAACAAACCTTGTGCTTGGTTTCTGTGTTTTCTGTCTTAAAAAAAATGTTCTTTTGTTTACTTTTTTTCCGCTCTATACCTTCTTCCCCCTTTGCCATCTGCAGTACCAAAAAAACCTAGAGAAGGGTTCTAATGACTTGAACCCCTTTAAAGAATTCAGAACAAAGGCACCACTCACCCCTTTTGAGGTGTTCTGTTTTCTTTGTGGAGTTTCAAGAATCATAGGCAGATTCTTCTTAGGTCTAAAGCTCTGTTTTCTTTATTGCATGACCTGACTCCTTTGGTTTTGAGGGTAGCAGAGATCACCTTGTACTGTGAGAGGATTTGACCTTGGTGTGTGTAATGGCGGATGAGAGCTACAAAGTTAGGTGTGGCTGAGCATGGTTCACAGGAGTACAGTTTACAGTTTACAGGAAGTTTACTTGGCTGTTTTGTTTTCCTCCTAGGAATTTCCTGTTTAAGGATCCTAATTCTAGTTTAGAGATGCATTCTAAAGGGTCTTCTCTACTGCTCTTTTTCCCAAAATTAATCCTGATTTGGCTTGTCTGTATTCATTTGTTTGAGGAACTGAACTGTTGTTTTCATAAGTAAATGAGTGATTGAATTTTCTCAGCTCCAAAGAGAAAGGGCATTGTGCTTCTCCTAGCTGAAAGGCACCCCTGAGTGACCAGGGGGCTTGTGGGAGTGTGTGGGGGGTTGATTCCCTATGACTTGCAGCAACCCTACTGAGAAATCCCCAACAAAAATATTTTTTTAAAAAGGCTCATCCAGGAAATTCATATAAGGGCTAATCATCTGATGTTATGAGCCCTCTCAGAGGTCAAAGACCTCTGGAGAGAGAAACTGAGACACATAAGAGGGTGGAAACAACTCAGTGGTGACAAACTGTGGACTCCTGCCCACAAGCAGCACCCAACAATCCACCACACAAAAACCCTAGGCCACAGCTCAGTTCCTCCTTTTAAGAAAAAAAGTGGGAAACAAATAAGAATGAAGAGTAAACAAGGAGAACGACCTCCTTTCAAGCACTTCATAGGCTTTGTGACACTTCTACTTGCCAGAGTTTATGTAAAGTGGAAGTAATATGGTCTTTATGCACATTTACATTAAGAGAAAAAAGGCCCTAAGGCCATCCTGCAAACTATAGTGTTCCTAAGTTCTCTTTTTCTCTATTTTTTTCTGCCTGCTTTAAATCTGCTGTTACTATTTTTTTATTAAGACAAAAAACACTGAGTTCAAAAGGTTTTTATTTGCAAGCTGCTGAATTTGTATTTATCTCATGTTTAAGGTTCTTAAGTAAAAGCTATAGGATCTTTGTGTGTATGTATATGTGTGTGTGTATGTATTTAAAAGGCCTTTGTAATCTATAATTTCATGTTTAATTGGCAATTAAATCCATTTTAATTTCTCTCCAGCACACCAGACTTTTGCTCTCCATACCAAATTTTGCTATTTGATTTTCACCTGAGTTATTTACTTTAATATACAAATTTAAGGCTATTTGGCTGACAGCTGACTAGGGTAGTGAAACAGGTTATCAAGAATTTGAAAATCTAACATAGAAAAAATAAAGGCTTTTATGAACCTATATGATATACTTCTATTGGCATGCCTAATATGTCTATGTATTTATGTGCTGTGTACACAATGTTTCCTTACTGAAAATACATAAAAGAGTTCTAATTAATTGGCTCAAGAAAACAAAAGCACTTGAATCAAATGCTTTATCAAGAAAAAAGAAATGACTTGTCAAATATTTTTTCAAGTTTATGTAACTTAAGTCTTTAATAAATAAGCCAGCTTTAAAATTATTGGTAACATAATATTAGAAATGTTGTAAGAATTGCCAGCATACATTTTTATTTGCATTTATTAATCACACAATTTCATACTTATCCCTGCTAAATATTATAAGGTATCAACATTTGGCATAGGAGTTACATAAATATAAACCCACCCCAAAGAAGAATGATTTTTGGTTGGATAATCTTTAATAAATAAGACATTGATATTTGTTTAATGTAAATAGCTACATCTTGAATCTAGTAAGATTATCATAACTTCTAATCTTGTGGCTTTGGTCATCTAGTTCACAGGCAGTTCACATTCTAGTTCACATTCTCGTCTCTCAAAGAATGAAGGCTTTTGTCTTTTTTTTGAAACCTGTGACTTATTACTTTGGTCAAATGAATGATTTATTTTATAGTGAACTGTGATATCAAGTGTTTTAAACCTTTAATATTTGACAAACTTTCAAAAGTCAAATTATAAAGTATGTATTTTTCTGATCTAATTAATCCTTTAAGATGTTGGTTTCCTTAAAGTCCAAAAAATAACATAATTTGGCTTATTTGGTATAAAAACTATACAGGACACATTGTCAAATATGAAATGGTGTTTAGTTTTCTTTGGGCTGTATTTGTATAAATATGTTATTGGTATGTGTTCCAAAATCATGGGAAATTCATATAATCTGATATGACTTATCAATAATAATTATAATTTATAATTATTATGTTAAATTATCTTGCTATAGAGGTAAAAAAATTTCCTTGTTAATTGTGTCTTTGACTATGGCTGCCCTAAAACTTCTTGTCATCCATGGACAATTGTTGTCTTGTTTTGGTCCTCTTTAAAAGGTGGTTTTATAATCCACTATAAAACTCTAACAGGTGCTCTTGAATGCAGATTTCTGATAACTTTGGATATTGTGAAATCAGAATAGGGGAAAAACTTTCAAGACTCATGGAGAGCTGAAATGTTCATGAATATCAAGCAGAACAGGAATTAACTGCATGGACTGAACTAATAGAAGACTGAAGTAATCTTTTTGACTTTTAGCTTTAAACATTGCTGATCCTTTGTTTTGTTTTGTTTTTTCAGAGTCAAGAAAACTTTTCTTTTGAGCTATTGACAGGTATTAACAAGTTAGTATACTCCTATGAACAAAATTTGGAGCACATCTGTTTCTCTCTAACTGATTTCTCCAGAATTTGGAAACTATTTGTGACTTATGGCAACACAGTTGTTTGCATAAGTACAATAAGAATCTGTTTTTATTTGTAACAGGACACAATTGGAGAAACTGATTATGTTACCAATACTTTCACTTGAATTGTGTGCTTTCCTTTAAATAATCAAACTTGACTTATGGAGCCAATAAAAGCCCCTTGGGATAACCATCCTCATACCTTGTCTACACAGTCCCTGTACAGGATTCCTGACTTGTGTTAAGCAAAGAATGTCACTTTCTGACAGGCCCAGTAGGCCCAAGTTTATCTTGGGACCTCAAGAGGAGAAGAATTTACCCAACTCATAGTTATTTAATGGTACAAATCCATGGCTGAGCCCAGATTTTTAAAAGTCTTATCTGAGATTCCTTCTAAGGAACAAAATTACATCAAAGCCAATTTAAAAGCCTATGTAAAAAATAATTATACTTCCTTCTACATATACAAATAATCAGGCCTAGTATGATAAAGCAAATCAGTCCTACCATGATTTGTCTTTAGTAAAAATGGGAAACTGGAGAGAGAAGTATTAAGTTTTATGTTTCAAAAGCTATAATACACCTTTTAGTTATTAGGTTTGTTCAAAAGTAATTGCATTTTTCATCATTAAAAGTAAATTCTTAAAGCCCTGTGAACTGAAGCTAGAAAACTTAAACTTTAGAAGAAAATAACAACAACCTATTTACATGCATAAGCCACTTTCATACCTGCCTACTGATGTATGAACTTCAGAGTAATGTGGCCTTTACTGGTTTTTGAGGATTATTCTTTTGTTTGTTGTCTTTTTCTCCCTTCCTCCTTCTCTTCATAGGACATAAGACTTAACAACCTGCTAAAATGAGCTGTCCTAATAACTCAGGACCTACCTGCCTAGTAATAAACCATCCTAGCCATGAGAGATCAGATGAAACATGAGATCAGAGACTCATTTTCTTCTAAAATGCTTCCTCCAAAAGATTTTATAAAAGAATACAGGGGAAATGTGAAAGGAAAATAAATCTTGAGGTCCCCAAATCACTAAGCTAAAGAAAAAAGTCAAACTCGGAACTGCTTAGGGAAAACCTGCATCCCTTTCTGTTTAAAGTTACCCCTCTGCTCACTGAGATGAATGCATATCTGATTGCCTCCTTTGGAGAGACTAATCAGAAACTCCAAAGAATGCAACCATTTGTCTCTTATCTACCTATGACCTGGAAGCCCCCTCCCTGCTTCAAGTTGCCCTGCCTTTGCTTCGAGTTGTCCTGTCTTTCTGGACTGAACCAATGTTAATCTTACATATGTTGATTGATGTCTCGTGTCTCCCTAAAATGTATAAAACTAAACTGTGCTCTTAACACGTTGGGTACATATTTTCAGGACCTCCTAAGGCTGTGTCACTGGCAAACGTCCTCACCCTTCACAAAATAAACTGTCTAAATCAACTGAGACCTGTCTCAGATATTTGGGGTTCATGCTGGTCTCATAAAACACACAGGAAATTGATCCCTCAACTCCTATTTTGTAGAATATTTATTACTTATCCCTTAAATGAGTGGTGGGACTTGTGAATAAGTACATCTAGGTCTGGGGTTTTACTTTATTGAAAGATTTTAAGCTTAAATTTTAATTTACTTAACAGATTTGGAATATTCCACTTATTTTCTTGTTGAGTAAGTTTCGGCAGTTTATCTTTTAAGGAATTGATCTATTTCCTCTAAGTTGTCATAAGCAGATGTAAGTTGTAATATTTTCTTATACCTCAACATATGTAAGGTATCCTTCATTCTTTATGCTCATAATTTGTGTCTTCTACCTTATTTTTCTCATCCTTTTACTAAGAAAAACAACTTTTAATTTATTTTCTCTATTATTTTTGTTTTTAATTCTATTGATCTCTTCTATTTATTATTTCTTCTATCTACTTTATTCGAGTTGAATTTACACTTATATGTTTCATTTTCTTAAAGCTTAAAGTTAGACTATTGATTGAAGAATTTTGAGAGAAGGGCTGACTTTAAGTCAAAGCTAGAGGAAAAAAGTAAAAATCAATTTAAAAAAAGAGACACTCCCCCATTACCTTTTCTATTTAATAAATTTCATTTCCAGATTCCTCTAGCCAAAGAAATGTGATTCCTCTTGAAGTTTCATCTGATCATTCTTTCATCACAGCTCTCTGAGGTGCCTGCCCTCAGCTCAAAGCCACAATAGAATACTGAATAAATAAAACTAAATGGATAACTCACCCCTGTTATCCATTTCTTCATGTATTCACTTCCCTTCTGAATGCATCTGCTTATTGTTTACTTTTCAGAGGCCTCAGATGGTTCTCCTTGTATTTTGTGCAGATGTTTTAATTTTGATCATTGGGAAGGAAAGGTTTTCATTGGACTTACTCTAACCCAGCTGGGCTTAAGGGGTTAATCTCTTTTTTGAAAGATATCAAAAAGAAAAAAATACAGAGATATATTTGAGGATATATTTTCCATACTCACTGCTCTTTATTTCTCTGTGCAGATTCTACTTTCCATTTGCTTTTATCCTAGAGAATGTCCTTTAGGATTTTCTAGTTTGGACATTTTGACATTGAATTCCTTTAGCTTCCATTTATCACCATTTAAAAAATTATTTTAATACATTTGTAAAGATAGCATCTCTAGATATATAACTTAGGATTGATAGGTCTTTTTATTTCTTTCTTTGGCTTTTTGAAGATTTCTTCTCTTGTATTTTGGCCTTCGCTGTCTTTGAAAATAAATCAGCTAGCATTTGCATCATAGCTTTCCTCTTTAAAGTATTCTTCTCTGATTTTTGAGTTTTTCTTTAACTTTGCTTTTCAGCACCATAATTCTGATATTCTTATGCATGCTTTTCTTTATATTCATCGTGCTGCAGGTGCAGTAAGGTTCATGAATTTCTAGGTTGTAAATAATTTTTACCATATTTCAGAATTCTTTTATTCATAAGTTTCTTGAATATTTTTTTCTGCTCTAATATGTATTCCTCTTTTTCTGAGACTCCAATTTCATGTAACTGTACTGTCTGATAATGTCCAACTGTCCCAACTGTCATGGTGGCTCTGTTTATTTGTTTTTCAGTTTATTTTTTATGCTATTCATATTATATAGCTTTCATTGATTTGTTTTATAGACCACTGACCCTTTACTCTGGTATCTCCAATTCCATGTTAAGTTCATCCAGTGAGTTTTTCATTTCCCATATTTTATATTTCCGTTCTCAAATTTCAATTTAGTACATTTAAAATAGTTTTCATTTCTCTGCTGAGATTCCCCATATGTTCACTCAATATGACCACCCTTTTTCTTACGTCCTTGAACATATTTATAATATATGTTTAAATTCCTTCTGCTAATTTCAACATCTGGGTAATTTTGACATCTGTTTCTATTGGTTCCTTCTCTTTTTTTTACTATTGGTCACATTTTGCTGCTTTTACTCATGTTTTTATGTTTATGCTCCACATGGTTGATAATACATCATAGTGAGTTACAAAATGTATTTTCTTACTTTAAAAATGTTGATTTTTTTAAGTTGATAAGTTATTTTGGGATCTTTATACTTATTCAAGCAGTCTTACTCTTTGTAAGGATAGACCTATTTTAATTACACTACAGCACAGGGGGGCCAACTATGGCCAGATGGCAAAATTCAGTGCCCATTTTTGCATAGCTCAGAGCTAAGAATATTTTTTATATTTATAAAGGCTTGTAAAAAAAAGATGAATATGTGACAGACACAGGTAAAACTATTTGTTATCTGGCCCTTTACAGAAAATATTTTCCAAATCGTGTTCTAAGGAGTAATATTTTCCCCACCAACAATGTCTGGCTCTTTTATTGTTGTATCTGAATACTGAAGAGGCTCAGCAAGATTCCTCCACCTGATTGGCTAGAAGTTACATGACCTCTGCTCTCAGCTCCTTAGCATCTTCTCTCTGCAAGGCCTGTGGAGTCTTATCCAGTGTATACAAAGCTCAGCCCTCTGCCATAAATCTGTCACTGAATTCCACATGAAGATTCCTAGGTCACCCCTCCACCTTTCCTCACCCGCTGTGCAGATATCTCTTCTTGTCTCTCATGCTCTTCAGCCCCTTCAGCAGTCCTGTTGTATGATCTCTGCTTTCTCAGCTCTGCAAGATGGCCAGCCTGCGTGGGCCCCACCTCCCTCCTTGCACTGGGGAAAAGAGCCCCAGCCTGGCATCCTAGGTGAGCGCAGGACACAGCCTGCTTCCCAACAACTGGATGTATTTACTGTATAGAGTTTGTCCAGTGTATAGCTGTGTACAGTAGGAGGGCAAGTCTGGTACCAGTTGCTGCATTGTTATGGACAGTAACAGGCATTCTCCCTGTATTTTATATATCCCTTCTCTTATTCCACTCTCCCAGGCTCACTGCTTTTTATCTACCTGTTACATGAAACTTTTCTATTACAGGAAACATCAAACTCATTCTCACACCGGAGACTGTTTTGCTTACTCTTTTCTCTACCTGAAATGTATTTCCTTTAATCCTCAGGAGGCTAGCACTTCTTATATCCCAGCTTAGCTAACACTGTCTTAAAGAAGTCTTCCTTAAATATTCTACCAGAATTGGCTTGCTTAACCCCTCCAACCCTTCAGACCTAGCCTTAACCTAGTCTATTACACCAAACTTCACATTATCTGAAGTACTTGTAGATAATATTCTTGTTGTTTGATTATTAGTTTCCTTGCTTATTATCTGCCCATCCTTCCATGTGAATGTAGGCTTTATTTGATCAAAGTATTTTTCAACCTTGTTCACTGATAAGCTCTTACTGTCTAAAACATTACCTGAAATATAATAATCAAAAGCAGAACAATAATAAGAATGAATATTTATATAATACTTAAAATCTACCAGGTATGTAACTACAGGCACTTTTACACATAGTAACTTATTTAATTCTTGCCAAGATACCATGAGGTAGGTACAGCTACTTCCTCTGTTTAAATACGAACAAACTGAGACAGAGAGAGGTTAAGAAATTTGCTGAGTCATAAAATGTCAGATGATGAAATTGGAATTCAATTTGAGGAATGTGAAAGATACTAAAAACTGTATGCTTTATAAATAAATCTCCAAATTGTTTTATTAAATAATTATATGTATGCAATTTTTTCCCTTTGCATAAAATTAGAAATAAAAATAGATGTTTTCTCTTACTTAGGAGAGGGTAAAAAGTGATTGGGGCGATAAATGCTTATTTCGTATTATGTACTTTACTATGTGCTTTTTCTAATTTTTTATAAGCACTATTGTGTATAGCTTATGAATTAATTTCTATGTTTTTAAACTTCTTTATTAATACAAACCTCATAAACTAATTTCTTGTATTCCTGCTGCCTCCAACCAGAAGATATACTCATTTCTCTTCTAAATAAAATGAAATGTAACTGGCCATTAAAACTGCCAGTGAAAAGGAAAACTGCCAGGAAAAATTGGATTAAGCAAAAACTAATTGAAACCAGAAAAGAAAGGTTGGTTGAAAAATAGGCCCATTATATCTTTTTATCATTACTCTCAAATATTTTCAAAATGGCAGGTGTCCTATCCAAAATGCTCCTTTTAAAATACAACTGTATTGTGATATCAAATATGGAAACTTTCCACAGTATCATAAGTAGAATCCAATCACCTTTACCTTCCCTTATTCCAAGTCTTTCTCCCCAAAGTCTACCAGTGTTACTATTAGGAAATGACAAAAGAAAACTTTCATCATTAAATTTTAAAACATTTTAAAGTCAGAGGTGTTTCCACTTATAGATAGGGTCAAATAACTGGAGACAAGTGTTCCTATCAGACTAACAAGAGAAGCAGGAAAGAAAGAAAGAAACAAAAACCAGAAATAATTTATTAATGTACTTGAAGCTTCAGAGACATGCTGAGAAAGCAGAGGTTTAAGACTTCAGAGTGAATAAACTAAAAGAAATAAAATGACTTCTGCAGCCACATTTTCCCAATGGTATTTGACAGAAGAAGGATATACCTCATTCTTGAAGTGTTCAGGATTAGGGCTCAGAGAAACTAACAGATTTTTTGGCAGAACTAGGGGCCTTAAATTTGTACTCTTTCCCATAGGACAATTGTCAAATTCAAAAGCAGGATAATAAGGCAGAACAAAATAGACAGATTTAAAAAATACCTAAATGAAAATGCTTTGAAAAGTAAATTTTATCTATTTCCATTTTACCTAATATATCAATTTTCCAAAAATATTTCTTTTTAACTGTTCATAAAATTTAGAGAAAATGTGTCAGATGAAACACTTTTAGCTGTTAGAAGATTTTTCTGAAGTTTTAATTTACTGGTTTTTATTTTGTCTTTAGAGATACATTATAAAACCATGCAATTTAATTAAAAACTAAGATTTCTGGGTATTTTTTATTGCTCTTTACTGGATTTTCAAAGTTTAATTTGCTTACAATGTTTTTCCTAATTTTTCTAATAGTGTATTTTGCACAGTTATATATGTCCAATAGTAGAAATATCAGTGTGGTGAAAGTTGTTATAGTCATTGTTACTGCTGTGACAAATTACAGCAAACTTAGGGGCTTAAACAACACAAATGTATTATTTTACGTTTCTCTAATGTAGTAAGTCTAATACAGGTCTCACCAGGCTAAAATTAAGGGCTGTATTTCTTTCCAGAGGTTCGAAGAGGGAATTTGTTTCTTTGCCCCTTTCATCTTCTAGTGGCTTATCATATTCCCTGTCCTGTTGTGCCCTCTCCCCACACCTCTTCCAAACAAGTAAAGTTACATCCCTTCTGACCATTCACTCTTGGAACATCTCTTCACTTGTAAGGATCCTTATAATTAGATCAGGCCCACACAGATAATACAGGATAAGCCCCCTAATTTAGGTCAGTTGATTAGCAAGCTTAATTCCATCTACAAACTTAATTTCCCTTTGTCATATAATCTGTCATAATCATAGGTTCTTGGGATTAAGATGTGGATACCTGCAGAGGTTGGAGATGGAGTCATTATTTCACAGTTATTTAAATGTATATCTATACAACTAGAGAACATAATGTATTTGAGACATTGGTGTAAGAATAGTAAAAATAGTTAAAAACTAGAGGAATATAAAAATTGGTCTTCAAAATTATGTAACAAATTAAAAGTAGCTCAAACAATCTCACCTTTAGTAAAATACTTAAGTATTTGATTTTCTTTCTTTGGATTGTCCTGCTTCTTCACTATAGGTCTTATGGGCATGCAGAAAGGTACTTTAGATCAGATTTCCCTGAGTCTTTGGTCCTTGACTTGAATCCTAAGAGTTTACTAGGAGTTTTTTGGTCAGGGGAAAGGAGAAAATTCTGACCAGAGTCAACCAGGTGTGCAAAGCCAATTCATCATTTTATCTTTGGGGAATGACACATAGTTCACTATGACTGGAAGGCAGGCTAAGTATAATGCACTGACAGGGCATGAAGTTGGAAATATAGGCAAGAGTTTGATTACTTTTACCTAAGTTATGGTGATGTATTGCTTTTAGTGTATAGAATCCCCTTGAAGGATATTATAGTTGAGACTGACTTTAGAATGGAGGTGGTAGGAGGTAATAATGATGGCCAGTTATAAGACCTGTGATTGTATGGGTGAAAATGATACATCAGAAAACTATCCATAGGTAAAAAGACTATGAAGAAAAACTGAGACATTTAGGAGTATAGTAAAAAATGACTTTCTCACAGATCATATATAGAGAGTAAAAGTGTCATGGTAATCCTCAAGGTTTTTAGCTATAATATTGCATTTCCTCAAATAGGAAATAAGAGAGGAGATAGTTTTGGAGGGATATGATGTGCCATTTGGACACATTGAATATGCAACATGCAAATAGAGATGTTCAGTAGAAGATCTGGAGGTCTTCAAGAAGACAGGGAAAAGACTCATGGATTGAGGATTCACGTCTACTTAGGTGGTACTAGAACCTATGGGAGTTGGTTAGGGAAAGAAGTGTAGGGATACTTAGCTTAAGATAAATGTGTCACTTGTGGTTATCAAAAGGTCTGATCACCCTAAACTGATGTAAAGAATTCTCTAGATATATGCATTATTTTGGGCAAAAACTCGTAACTTTCATGAGACTGTCAAAATGATCCACGGTCAGATTTATAAGATTTATAAGATACTTGTAGGGACAGAACATTAATTTTTAAAATGTAGTAAGAAAATGGAAATGGTAACTATAGCCTCGTTTTTCAGGATGTTCCATAGAAATAAAAAACATATAACTAAGACAACAGCTAGAGAAGTTTCAATGCCTGAGGTAGAAAGACATAGTAGAATTATGAGCTTCTCAGGCTGAGGAAAATGAGTACGTAGAGAGTGAGACTAAAGGCTCAGGAAAGGGAGACTGAGGATTGTGAAACAGAGTAAAATGTGATCAGGCCATGAGAAGACTGAGGGGATAGAAAGGACGTGGAAGAGAAATTACCTTTGCATGAGAAGTGGTGTACTTTTTTTTCAAGGACACAGAAAAGCATGCAATGCTGCAGATATGCAGTTTCTCAGTAAGCTTGTGTGTTTGTATTTGTGTATGTATGTGAGAATTTTGTTTCAGGAGGCCAGCAAGGTGCATGAGTCTACTGTGAATTTTGTAAAATTGGAAGCAGAGACATTTAAGAATAAGGAGAGCCAAAATTTTAATTTATATCAACTTAATAGAAAGTGAAGTCACCCAAGGTACTGCGACATAACTGCTAAGCAAAAATTACATCTATGTTTTCAAAGTAGAAAAAATAGAGTTGAGAAACAAATGCTTGTTTTTATGAAGCATTAAACTACATGTAAAAACATACAATATTTGCTCCCTATGTGTTTTTCTAAACATATCATTTTAGTTTCTCATTTATAGCAGTAAAAACACATACATGGTTTCTCTTTGCAAACTTGATGTTCACTAGGAAACAAACTGCAGATACAGGCATAGGGAATTAAATTGCTTTCACATAAAAAGTCCATGTTTCTGTTTTAATGAGAAATTTATGCAGCACCTTCTGCACTGGTATCATCTGCTCAGCACTCAAGCTGCCAGTTAAATATAATAGAGACTTCCCCAGAAATTCACTTCTACATAGAATCACATTTTCTAAAGTGGTTCTTGACATTGCATATAAAATCTCCATCTTCTACTTGTCTTATGTACAATTCCAAGTAGTTGCATAGGAAATATATGTGAAAGTAGCTTTTGTTCATTTAACTATTAATTCAGATGTCAACCTGTTTGCCTACTTGGGAAATACAAAATGTGTTTGTCACTAGAACTGTTGAGATAGTTAGCATATAATCAGAATCCCATAAGTAAACAGTTCTGGGAAGATACTAGGCTAGAATGCAGCTGTCTCTACCTAAAAGACATAGTATAATGCAGACAATATAGGTAAGATTCCATTTAACATGCATCCATGACTTGCATATTGGTGATGAAGTCTGTAAATATAGCACTTAAATATAACATTTGTGTCTCTATCACGTTTATACCAATAATACTATCAAAGTCAGGAATTGGTAGACTATGGCCTGTGGGTCTAATTATTGTTATCTGATTTTGTCAAGAAGGTTTATTGGTTACTGGATTACAGCCACACAATTGTTTACATAATGTTTATGACTGCTTATGTGTTACAGTTGAGTAGTTGGGACAGAGACTTGATGGTCCACAAAGCCTCAATATATAAATTATACAGACTAAGTTTGCCAACCCCTAGTCTAAGGAATGGGACAAACATGCATGTAAGCACATTGACATACCTATGAGTGAAGCATATGAATATAGATTAAGATAGGAGCAAACTTTTGCAGAATACTTTATAAAAAGTTTTGAATAACCACTAGCATTATTCATTCTTAAGAAAACTTATCAGGTATATATTATTGTTGTAACTGTTTCAAAGGTAAAGGCAAGTAGCCCACACCTGGAGTGCATGGTTTCTGCTACTGGTAGCAGAAGTGTTGAAGTGAAACAGTTAAGCTACACCACCAGGGTTTGAATCCAGGGTCCTGCAGTTACTAATTACATGGCCCTGGGCAAGTTTCTTAACATCTCTCTCATACGGACTCTTCATCTGTAAACTGGGGATAACAAACCTTATCAGGTGGTTTGCTATGATGTGAGTTGATAATGAGAAGCTCTTGGAAAGATAATTTGAGAATGAAATACTATATAGCAAATAATAGCTATTCTTAGGGTCAATCGTCATATCTTTTAATACTCAAATGGCTACATAGTCTTCCCAATACACCACATCTGCTTCTAAGCTCTGTATTTCAAGTTGTCTGACTCTCTGAGGTTGTTTTTGACACCAGATGTATTTTCTGCATGTACAGAAATATGTCTCAGTCATGTAAATAGGCAAAATCAAAACTTTGTTTTGGCCAAGTAGCAATTGTTCATTAAACATCTGTGGTATTTAAACAAATATAAAATTTTCAACTTGACTTATTTCTATTGTCACACAAGAAATGAAACATGTACTAAATTCACTAAAATATTTAATTATATTATTTTAAACAAGACTTAAGAAATACATTTTTATTTGTCTGTGCTTTGGCAGACTTAAATAGCTATTTTATTCTTAACAAATAATCTGAGTACAAGCCTAAGTCTCCAGTTGCATTTTAAAGAAAAAAAATGAGTATTTGCCTGTTTCACTGGCTTTACATATAGAAATTGCTAACTGCCTCTAAATCAGGATGATGCCTGTGCTTTCTCAACATGAAAATATTAGATGATATGCAAATTAAGCTCAAAAGAGTCATAGCTTCATCTGTTTGCAATGCAGACAAGGACTTATCTTAGTAAAATGCCATGTCAAACTCTAGTTGTTTCTTTTGGCTCTAGAACTTGCGTTAGATTATATGCTAATGCATTCTTGAAAGTATTGGAGAGCTTAATATTGACACAGAGCAAGATTAGTCTGTTTCCTAAATTACTTCACTAGTGACCCTCAGCGTCTTGGGGACTTTCCATTGTGAAGGTAAGAGATGTTTTCTGTAATATTTAATACTTGAAAAAGAGAATTGGCTCAGATTAACAAACATTCAATACATGTAACTAGAGACAAATCCTATCAGGAAAGGAAAAGAGAATGACCCTTTACTTGGCCTTTATCATAGGTAATTCTAGGGGAAATACCATAAAAACTAAGTAATCCATTTAAATGACTAGTCCTAATTAATTAAAATGATCTGTGATATAATTAAATGTGTAGTGAAATTTTAATTGGAAATTAGAGCACTGTGTATTAAGCACAAAAAACTATTCATTCAACTTATATAAAATTGATATTTTCTACAGTGCCGTGTATAGAAATTGCATAGTAAATTTCAAATAAACACTCTATTTTGAATTACTATTCATAACATTATTTCCATGGAGAGTCACATGCAAAAAATATGTAAAATTTACTCTTCTTGTCAGAAAAATCACTTGATTATCCACCTAATCATTGTTGAACAAATACTATGTGCTTTTTTGCTATGAAGAAAAAAATTGCTGGAAAACATAACATTTCACTTTAGAATGCCGTCATTTCAGTTGGGAAATCACGGCATCTATCCACATAAAGTATCCAGAACACACAACACTCTTAAATCAGTGACATAGCAGGGCATTCTATTTAATATTGTTCTACAGAGCATGATGTCTTTAGTCATTAATGTTTATTGAATACTTCCTAGTTTTAGAGATTATTCTGGGCACTTAAAAAATTCCATCATGGAGAAGTGGGAAGTCCCAATGCTTAGGTTTATTCACATGTGCAGTGTAGGCTGCTGAGAACTAGGTGCCATCATAGTCAAGTCTTAGAAGTAACAATGGTTTGAAGTGAAGGCAATTATGTTGCTGTTTTAGTCTTATATTCTTCCCTATCCTAATTGCCAAGACTTAACTTTTGTGAACATTAATTTTTATGAACTCTTTGTAACTCTACTGAAGAGTTGAATAATCATGGCATAGAATGAGTCTTTATGTACTTTTTATTATAAGTAATAAAGAAGAAAGATTTTGCTTTGTTTTATTGACTGAGGAGTTATTTCCATTTCCCCTACAAAAAGTCCCTCTGTCCTTTAGAATATGCTATTAAGTAGTGTGTCAATTTGATGATTTAACTTTAAATACATTATAAGGATAAAAGAACTAAAAGGACTGCTAAAATGCTGCGTTTTCATTTACAAATTTTTACCAATTACTTTACAACCCTAACTTACATATTTACAGAACTGACTAGAGCTCAATGTATCTCTCTTTTTATTATTCAAGAAATCTGTCAAAGAAAGGTAATAATGCTGGATAGTATCTTACAACTTTAAAATTGAAATTATATTTTTGGTGGATAATTTTGTTTATTATCGATCCACAATTAAGATTTCTAATACTCACTAAAAAGTCAGTTATTTTGTTTATCTCACCTAGTGCTAGAAAAAAACAAAACACTGAGAAATGGCAACTCTAAATGCAAGGTTGAGAAAATACAGGACTTGTGAAATACATACAGATTACACACTTTTTGATGGAAAAAAGTGTAGTTGTTATAGACTCCCAGGAAAGAATATTCATTACAGTAGAAATTTGATGAATGAGTCAAATATTTGTAGAGCATTCTAAAATTTAAGGTCAATATTGTAAAGGCCTTGAAAATCTGCATTATCTAGGCTATACTAAAACTGAATTGAAAATGAAAACAGCAGTATTTTCCATTAGAATAATGAAATCCTTCCCAAGGCTTGTTTTGATAACCTTCTCTGGTCATTCCCACCATCCATTGTGTAGAATAAATGGTAATTTACTAAAGCAGAGAGCTTTTCTTGGCATTC
The DNA here is from genome assembly GCF_009828535.3 of Hylobates moloch. Taxonomy (NCBI): domain Eukaryota; kingdom Metazoa; phylum Chordata; class Mammalia; order Primates; family Hylobatidae; genus Hylobates; species Hylobates moloch. Next base: position 72,833,216 of record NW_026652290.1, on the reverse strand, counting down.
TTTGACTCTAAAGATGTCCTAAGCAAGAAACAAAGCTTGTCACGATACGGTACACATCAGCCTCCCTGTAGACTGGCCAGGCTACCACCATTGCAAATATGTCTTGTGCTGCTTTCTAAGAAATTGCGACCCTTTGTAGATCATATAGATTTTTTCATTTTTTGCCTTCTTTGGGGCTAAGTGAAAGACTAGCTAAGCAAACTAACCTATATATGTAAGTATGACTGAACAGTTGAAAATCTATTAATAATACAATTCAGCAGAACAATGCTAAGAAAGAAACTACATATTATCATCAATTATCATGTTCATAAATGAATCAAGCACTGGATACAATTAAATACTCATTTCTATTTTTAAAAGTTAATAATAAAAGAAATACACAGATGTTTTTCTAAACATATTTTACTGTAGAGGACAAGGGAAAGTTTTTCCTCTGCCCCCAAAGGCTCACTGAAAATGAATTGACAACAGGCAGCTTCACAGGTAAAAAAAGCAGACAAATTGGTTTAACATACATAAGCATTGGAGAATCACAGGAGAGTGATTACTAAATAATTCAATGAGGTACAGATGTTTATATATCTTTCTTCATAAAGGAAGAAAGATGGGAAATTGTGACCATTCTGAAGGGTAGTAAATGACTTGCAGGGGGAATGTTTGAGGCCCAATACTTAGACAATATTTAGTAAATGATTCTCTCTGGGAATTGAATAGGAGTGGAGAACAGACTATAGTATGGGACAAAGATTGTGTGGTCTGTACGTGTAGTATTTAATTTTCAGTCTCTTCCTCTGTGGTGTGAATTTTAATCGCCTCTGGTTAATGACATTTCAGGGAAAGAATAGAAGGCAACTGTATTCTTTGGCAGGTCCAGTTTCTAGGTTGATAAGGGAGCTTCAGAGAAGAGTCTCATCCTGTGCTTTGAGATAAACAAAGATTGAGAGAGGGCAGGGGGCAAGGTCAAAAAGACTTTGAAGCTGCTTTTTAGTTCAGCATGTCAAGGGACCGTATTTTGGGGTATCATTTCCCAAGCACCAATAATGCATATACCTCTATATGCACATACATATACATACACACACACACACACACACCCCTCTAAAAATGTGACCATCAGTATTGATAGTTGAATGCTAAAGCATGTATCTGTAGTAATGTTTGAATGTAAAGGCATAAATCTTTAAAATCAGAACAAATTTTTTTAACTCTACTTCTGAGGCAGGAGAATGGGGCCTGGGGGCAGGGAACCTAGAACTTTCTAGAATGAAATCAAACAGAAAAACCTCAACTTTCTAAGACCAAGTAAATAACTTTGTAACTCTATTTCAGCTATGACAGGAAACATCCAGTTCATTTGCATAGGGTGTACCTCAAGTAAATAACTATGCAACTTTGTAGCCTCTTCATTTACATAGGAAATAAGCCAAATAACCAATGGGGAGTCTCTGGAGGATATTTAAACCCCAGAAAATTCTGTGACTGGGCCCTTGAGCCGCTTTCTTGACCTGCTGCCACCCTGTGGAGTGTCCTTTCATTTTCAGTAAATCTCTGCTTTTGTTGCTTCATTCTTCCCTTGCTTTGTGCGTCTTGTCCAATTCTTTGTTCAAAACGCCAAGAGCCTGAACACCCTCAACTGGTAACACTTTTACAGTAGGAAAAGTTTAAGTGCATCATATTTGATAGGCACATTAACTTTAATGTAAATTATTTTGTGGGTATGTATTGAATAGTAGTCTTTGATAATCCAGAGACTTTACAAATAATGACTCTCCAAGGGGTTTTTTAGATTCTGACCTAGATACATTGATCAGCCAAGCAGATAACAGTAGTATTTCACTTTCAGTGGAACTTTTTAAATAAATGAACACTCTCTCTCATGTCCTATGCTATTTACAAATTGTGCATTAGCTTAAGTAGTCACTGGATGTCAGCATTGTTGTACTAAAATTTGCTTGCCAGTATTATTTTTGACTTGCAAGTTTATAATTCTTAAGTCTTACCAAAAGTAATTTTCTCTATCGTTTTGATCTGAGAAACAAAGGAAAAATGCATATGATAAAACACAAAGGCCTCTTAGAAAATGAATAAGTTATCTTTACATATAGTCAAATATCTATTATGTACGATTTATGACATTTGAGGCAAAACAAATATCTATTGATTAAAAAAAAAAACTAATCCTTTTTGTCACCAATATGCCACAGCTTGACCAGGACAGACCTCCTCATAGGAAAGATGGAGGAAAAAAGTCTCTCTCTCTCTCTTTCTCTTTTAGAGAAGTGGAAAGATAGCTTTATTCTTAGCATATGCAATGATATTTTAATAAATTTTTAATTGCAGCTTACCATAGTTTTTATTTTAAAACATAAAAGTACTTTTAAAATGGTCACATTGAGTTAGTTGTTTTACACATATAAACTATACGGGAATCAGGATGAACTGATTCGACAGAGATTCTGTTAGTTATTTTGGATTATATATGACTCACAGCATCCAGGTTTCATCCATGCCTTCATTATGCAGTGAGAAATTTGTCTTCATTTCACTGTAATATGTACAGAAATCTCCTCAACGAAAGGAAATAAACACCCTGATGCACCACATGACCTCCCATCTATAATCCCCTTTATTTGCTGCATTTGGCAGGAGAATGCTGAGAGAAAAGGTGCCTGTGAGCACATAGAACATGTTCAAAGCAGAACTCTTACCCAAAGCAAGAGAGAAAGACTGCAGCAGGTAACATCACAGCCACTGGCAGAGCCTGTGATCCCTGCTTGTGGACCACCACATCATTCCATGAAAGTGACATTTGAAGATAATACCTTGATCAAACACTAAAATGCAAAGAACCAGTAATAATTACCCTGAAACATAAAGATGTTATGGATCAGGGCAATATGCCATTCATAGCAGAAAAGCAGAGTGGATCTGGGCGATTTTCACATCAGCATTGGTTAAAGGTTTATTAATATCTTATTGAAGGAAACCAAAGTCCAATTTGAGAAATCACTGCATTCCCTTTGAAATGAATTACACATATATACATTAAAAAACAGTATCTCACAAGTTTGTTTATTATTATCTTAATTATCTGCCCTTTGGATTTAAGATATTGATGCTAAAGTGGAAAAACCAGTGACACAGAGGACACTTAAAGCAATGGTTCCCAAACCTTTTTGTCTAAGAATATTTAAACTCTTAAAAAAAAATTAAGGACCCTAAAGAGCTTATGTGTGCATGAATTTTAGCTATCAATATTTGCCAATTTAGAAATTAAAACAAAATATTAAAAGAAATAATTTATTAATTTAACACTAACAATAAATTCATTACATTTTAACACAAAACATGTTTTAAATAAATATATTTTCCAAAATCAAAAAATCAGTAAGAAGTGTCATTTCTTACATTTTTGGAAATCTCTGTTTTAGCTGGCTTAATAGAGGACAGCAAGATTCTTCTATCTGCTTCTTCATTCAATCAGTTGTGGCATGTCATATCGGTTGGTATATGTGGTGAAAATCCTTTATCACACAGACATGTAATTAGAAAAGGGAGGAACATTTTAATAGCCATCTCAGATAATTATGAATATTCTTCTTTTGTATGACATCAAAACTTGAACAAATTGTAGTTCTTAAAAGGCAGTTTCAATACAGAATTCAGAACTGTATAGATACAGTTTTTCTACTTTTTTGGGGTCTTGTACTAAAATTCATTTTAATCTATCTTACACAATGAATGGATATTTTACCCATGATGATTTTGTAACATGCATTAGTCATTTAGGAAATACTTGTTCGGCTGGGCGTGGTGGCTCACGCTTGTAATCCCAGCACTTTGAGAGACCAAGGCGGGCGGATCACGAGGTCAGGAGATTGAGACCACGGTGAAACCCCGTCTCTACTAAAAATACCAAAAATTTAGCCAGGCATGGTGGCGGGCGCCTGTAGTCCCAGCTACTCGGAGAGGCTGAGGCAGGAGAATGGCGTGAACCCGGGAGGCGGAACTTGCAGTGAGCCGAGATTGCGCCACTGCACTCCACCCGGGGGGACAACAGAAAGATTCTTTAAAAAAAAAAAAAAAAAAAAAAAAAAAAGGAAATACTTGTTCAATGAGTTATGCAGCTTTTCCAAATATTGATACACTTTAAATAATATCAAAAATCGTATTTGTTAATAAAAGCACAGACCTCATTAGAAAACTCTATGCATTGGGAACCTATCAAGCTTATGGTGGCAGATATGTTTTCCATAATTCTAGAGCATATACAGATTAGAATATCTCAGCTTTTATCATTAGCCATTTTCTAGTGGTTTTTTATTTTTATTTTTTAATTAAACTTTAAGTTCTGGGATACATGTGTAGAACTTGCAGGTTTGTTACATATGTATACACGTGCCATGGTGGTTTTCTGCACGCATCAACCCGTCATCTACATTAGGTATTTCTCCTAATGCTATCCATCCCCTAGTCTCCCATACCCTGACAGGCCCCATTGTGTGATGTTCCCTTCCCTGTGTCCATGTGTTCTTATTGTTCAACTCCCACTTATGAGTGAGGACTTGCAGTGTTTGGTTTACTGTTCCTGTGTTAATTTGCTGAGAATGATGGTTTCCAGCTTCATCCATGTCCTTGCAAAGGACATGAGCTCATCTTTTTTTATATCTGCATAGTATTCCATGGTGTATATGTGCCATGTTTTCTTTATCCAGTCTACCATTGATGGTCATTTGGGTTGGTTCCAAGTCTTTGCTATTGTGAACAGTGCTGCAATAAACATACATGTGCATGTATCTTTATAGTAGAATGATTATAATTCTTTGGGTATATACCCAGTAATGGGATTGCTGGGTCAAATGGTATTGCTGATTCTAGATCCTTGAGGAAGTCAGGAAACAAGAGATGGTAGAGAGGATATGGAGAAATAGGAACTCTTTTACCCTGTTGGTGGGAGTGTAAATTAGTTCAACCAGTGTAGAAGACAGTGTGGTGATCATTAGCCATTTTTTTTTATTTTTATTTTTTTGTTGTTGTTGTTGTTTTTTATTATACTTTAGGTTTTAGGGTACATGTGCACAATGTGCAGGTTTGTTACATATGTATCCATGTGCCATGTTGATTTCCTGCACCCATTAACTTGTCATTTAGCATTAGGTATATCTCCTAATGCTGTCCCTCCCGCCTCCCCCAACCCCACAACAGTCCCCGGAGTGTGATGTTCCCCTTCCTGTGTCCAAGTGTTCTCATTGTTCAATTCCCACCTATGAGTGAGAACATGCGGTGTTTGGTTTTTTGTCCTTGTGATAGTTTACTGAGAATGATGTTTTCCAGTTTCATCCATGTCCCTACAAAGGACATGAACTCATCATTTTTTATGGCTGCATAGTATTCCATGGTGTATATGTGCCAGATTTTCTTAATCCAGTCTATCGTTGTTGGACATTTGGGTTGGTTCCAAGTCTTTGCTATTGTGAATAGTGCCGCAACAAACATACGTGTGCATGTGTCTTTATAGCAGCATGATTTATAGTCCTTTGGGTATATACCCAGTAATGGGATGGCTGGGTCAAATGGTATTTCTAGTTCTAGATCCCTGAGGAATCGCCACACTGACTTCCACAATTGTGGAGATCATTAGCCATTTTTAAGTAAAGTGTTCACATTATTCATTTCTGAAATAATATCCACCAAATACCCAATACTGAATAGCCATAATTTGTGTATGTCATTCTTTCAATTTAAATAAGGTTCTAAAAGAACATTTAATTTAATTGCTTACAACTGAAATGATTATATAGATTTTTAATTTTTGTTATTGTTCCTTTGAAACAACTGTCTCACATTGGTATGCAGCAGAAGAGCTTGATGTAGACTGCTTTGTTAGCCATCTAGGGGTTCTCCTCTGAGCCCATGTGACTCAAAATTGGACCTTGTCCATTGGATGATTTCTGCAAAAACAGCAGAATAAATAGCTCCAAGAGGTTGTCTCTCCACAGAAATATCAAAAATCAGAGATTCTATGACCTTCAAAGCCTAAGGTAGTCATGATTTGGTTTTCACAGAAGACGTTGCTGACCTCTGAATTTGATCATTAGACTCACAGACATGATGCAGCTTAACAATGTAACATGGCTTAGTTCAAAATGCCCAAGGGAAGTAGATTTGAAATAACTTCATGGTATTTATCCAGTCTCACTCTGTTACCCAGGCTGGAGTACAGTGGCGTGATCTCAGCTCACTCCAACCTCTGACTCCCGGGCTCAAGCAACTCTCCCACCTCAGCCTCCTGAGTAGCTGGGATTACAGGCATCCACCATCATGCCCGGCTGATTTTTTTGTACTTTTGTAAGACGAGGTTTCACCATGTTGGCCATGCTGGTCTCGAACTCCTGACTTCAGGTGATCTGCTTGCCCTGGCCTCCCAAAGTGCTGGGAATACAGGTGTTAGCCACCACACCCAGCTGAACCTTTTGCTTTTAACATGATAGTAAAATTCTGGTCACTTTTACAATGCCTGCACACCACTCTATAGCCTAAAAAAATTGTGATTTCTAATCCAGTTAACCTCATTCCTGATAATAATTAAAAATTTGAGAAATCACTATATATATATATATATATTTAGTAATTGTCTGTAACATTTAATAACTGTCAAGCACTAAGTAATTATTATGAGTGATCCATCAAGGCAACTGTTGAACAGCCCATCCTGTTGACTGCAGGCACATTTCTTACTAATAAAGTAATGAAAATCCAGACTTTTCTGAGTTTACACACAGCAAATGTTGCAAGCATAGATCCAATCTTTGAGCTGTCTACTGAGGACACAGAAAATGAAATAGATTATTCCTACTCATTTTAAAACTTAAGGTTCATTTCGTTTTGAAAATGCAAACAAACAAAAACAGAAAAACAAAAATCTTATTTGACTGTGATGTTAAAAAAGGTAAACACATGTATGAAGAAATTCCTACAGTTTTTGTGCTTGGCCAGCCTCAGCTCTGTTTTATTATAATCTGCATATGCTCTTTAATTACTTTAAGCTCTATCTGAGTGTTAAGGAGTGAAATTTGTGTCCCCCAAATATTCACATACTGAAATACTAACCACCACTGTGATGGTATTAGAAAGTGGGGCTTTTGAGAGGTAATTAGACTGTGAGGTAGAGCTATCATGAATGGGATTAGCACCCTTATTAGATGAAATAAGATAGTTTTCTCTTTCTTTTCTCTGCCATGTGAGGATACAGCAAGAAGACATCCATTTGAAAATGAGGAATGTCCCCACCAGACACTTGATCTGCCAGGGCTCTTGTCTTGGCTTTTCTAGCCTCCAGAACTGTGAGAAAGTCATTTCAACTTTTTAAGCCACTCATTCTGTGGTATTCTGTTGTAGCAGTCTGAGCTAAGACACTGACATAGAAACTAAAGCACAGACTCTTCGAGTTCTGAGCTTTCTGCCCCTACATAGTTAAATTATCTATATTCCTGACAGCTTTCCTGGTCAGAGCTTTCTTTTATAATGGATTTTAAAATGAATTGCCGCTAGTAGAGCAGACTATCAATTTAAATACATCTATAGGTACTATGAAATACAGCTCTTACTTGGTTTGTCAAGATACCTTCATATAGACAGGAAACAGCATATGATATAATTAATAGATAATTTGTTTTGTGGACAATTTAGTCAGTAATCTTTCTCCCTGTATTTACTAAACCTAAACAGTAGGCCAAAACATTGCAACGCAGGTAGAAACAAATTATTCTAAGGGATAATTAAATATCTTCTTCTGTATATAATCATTAAATAACTTATATTGTATAGAGGAAATATTAACGCAGGAAATATTTGCAAGGCTTTTGTTTTTCAATTTAGAAATTTTATGCTCCAGGACACTGCTAATAGAATTTTAAACTTCATCTTTACAATTTCCTAAATAATATAGAATAGAAAGATGCTAATATGCACGATAGCTCATTATTTTTGAAATAAATTTTATATTTCTTTAAGTACCTGAAATAAGAATGGATAATGATCATTATGGAGCAAATTCCAAAAAAAAAAAAAAAAAGTAGGATAAAGAACACTGCAAATTATCTCGACGTGAACTTCAAATATTGTATGTAATGAAGCAACTTTAATTTACAGTTCGATAAATGGGTCTTTCTGCCATTACATAAAATTTACAACACCCAACCTGTGGATGTGTAAGCTAGAGTGTGAAGCATGTATTAAATGGTTTAATATTTCATTTATCAATGTCATTCTTGGCAATACTTCACTGCTGAAGAATCATCAATACAATGTTATAAAAGCATAAATTATATTTATAATGAACTTAAGGCTTTATCTAAAACATCTTAGACACAAGTATATATTAATTTTAAAAATCAGCCGGGCGCAGTGGCTCACGCTTGTAATCCCAGCAGTTTGGGAGGCTGAGGCGGGTGGATCATGAGGTCAGGAGATCGAGACCAGGGTGAAACCCCGTCTCTATTAAAAAGTACAAAAAATTAGCCGGGCGTGGTGGCGGGTGCCTGTAGTCCCAGCTACTCGGAGAGGCTGAGGCAGGAGAATGGCGTGAATCCGGGAGGCGGAGCTTGCAGTGAGCCGAGATTGCGCCACTGCACTCCAGCCTGGGCGAGAGAGCGAGACTCCGTCTCAAAAAAATAAATAAATAAATAAAAAGTAAATTTAAAAAAAATCTTCAGAAGAGATAATTCTATATATTCCTTTCCCAACTTCTAGATTATAGACTCCTCATTCTGCATAAATTAATTGTATTAAGTTTTACTTTATGTATTAGTCTGTTCTCATGCTGCTAATAAAGACATATCCAAGATTGAGTAATTTATGAAGGAAATAGGCTTAATTGATTCACAGTTCTGTAGGGCTGGGAAGCGTCAGGAAAATTTCATTCATGGCAGAAGATGAAGCAAACACATAGCAGCATCAAGGAGAAGTGCAGAGCAAGGCGGGGGAAAGCCCCTTATAAAACCACCAGATCTTACGAGAACTGACTCGCTATCATGAGAACAGCATGGAGCTAACCACCCCCATGAGTCAATTACCTTCCACTGGGTTCTTCTCGTGACACATGGTGATTATGGGAGCTATGGTTCAATAGGAGATTTGGGTGGGGACACAGACAAATCATATCAATTTATCTGTATGACCTGCGGTATCCTGTTATTCTGTCCTCAGAGAAATAGAGGTATTGGTCAAAAGAGATCAGTATTTAATAGGAAGTCATAACATGTTTCCCAATAAAATTTAAGTTATAATTCTAAGAATTTCACTTAGCTTATCTCCCTCATCTACCTCAAATGTCGTCTTGTCTGTAATGTCCACTGTAAATATTTTGTCTTTACCATGCAATTATAAACAGATTATTTTGGTGTCCTGCCCAGTTATTTCATGTCTGTCTTTACTTGTAATACCAATGAAGGACTATGTGTTTTATATTTTGGTAGCACTTATGTACTTGCAAGGAAAATATATCAAACTAGTTGTCATGTTTAAAATATAGATTTTTAAAATAAAATCATCAAAGCAGCAGGCTACAAAGTTAACACATAATAATCAGTTACCTTTTAATACACTAACAATGAAAGAAATTAAGAAAGCAATGACATTTACAATAGTATCAAAAAGAATAGAATACTTAGGAATTAAGCAAGGAATTGGAAAACTCATACACTAAAAATTACAAAACGTTGCTGAAACAAATTGAAGAAGAAATAGTGGAAAGACATTCAAATTCATGAAGTAGAAAATATTGTAAGATGTCAGTGCTACCCAAAATGTTCTAAAATTCAATACAATCCCTATTAAAAATCCCAATGATGTCATTTGCAGAAATTGGAACGAAAATACTAAAATTTTATGAAATCTCAAGGTATTCTGGTCTAACATGTAAGTCTTTAATCCATCTTGAATTAATTTTTGTATAAGGTGTAAGGAAGGGATCCAGTTTCAGCTTTCTACATATGGCTAGCCAAGCTTTCTACATATGGCTAGCCAAGTAAAATAAATGTTCAATATAAAAACACTGGAATATTATTCAACCTTAAAAAGGAAGGAAATTCTGACATTATGCACCAAAGTGGATGAATCTTGAGGATATTATGCTAAGTGAATAAAGCCAGTCACAAAAAGACAAATACTGTATAATTCTACTTAGGTATTTAAAGTAGTCAAAATCAGAGACAGAAGGTAGAATTATGGTTTCCTGATGCTGGTGGGAAGGAGAAATGAGGAGTTTGTTATTTCTGGGATATAGAATTCCAGTTTTACAAGAAGAAAACAGTTCTGAAGATGAATCATGGTGATAATTGTACAATACAAAGGTATTCAATGCCACTGAATTGTGCACTACAAATACTGAAGATGGAAATTTCATATTTTGTGTATTTTACCATAGTAAAAAAAATTGAAGGAAAAGAAAGTCAATCCCACATATTAATATCATTAACTATTTATCTAAAGCAATGGTTATCAAACTTGAATGTACATCAAAATTACTTGGAGGGCTTTTCATAAAACATTGCTTGGTCTAACCTGGAGAGTTTCTGATTCAGAAGGTGAGGGTAAAAACCTCAAAATTCGTGCTTCTAACAAGTGTTCAGGTGAAGCTGGTGCTGCTGGTCAAAGGACCGTGGATCTAAATGAGTGATACATTCTAGAAGAAATTCCAGTTTAAAAATATAATTTAATAGTGTCAGGAAGTAAACATTTTAATGTTTCTGCATGGATAGGTCTTTCTGAGGATAGAAAACTGGAACCTGGGCTTATGAGAAGAATTTGAAGCTAATAGTAATTAGACTATCAGAACAAATACACCTGCTCAGGGGGATATGCTTACTTTTCAGAGAAAAAAACTGGAGTTGTGAAGGTATTCCAGGAGTCATAAATTCAGAGAGGCTTGACCTATTTTTCCCTGGAAATAATGATTTTATATTTGAAAGGATAAGAATCCTGGATCTTTCTGTTTTTTATCCTAAGGGGTAATTTTTTTATCTTAGGAAGATAAGTTTCTCTCTCTCTCTCTCAAGAGGGAAGTATGACTGTTGCATTAGTTGTCCTGTATAACCATCGGTGTTCTTCACCCGTGGTATAGACTCTAGTATATATATATGGGATCCCATCTGATTCTCATGGTGTTTCCCCCAGAAAGGGAAAATTGGAGTGTGGGGAAAAAGTGTGCCTCTTGCTGTAAATAAATGATAGTACATCTCTGCCTGTCTCAGAAAACTCATGTCATATCTTACAGGAAAAAAATATTGATATAAATACATTATCATATGTACAATTTTTGAAGTCAGTCTTTTCTACAATCAGGCATCTCACTTTCTGGTATTTACCCAAATGAATACAAAATTTATGTCTGTACAAAAAACTGCACATAAATGTTTATGGAAGCTCTATTTATAATTGCCAAAACTTGGAAGCACGCAAGATGTCCTTTAATAGGCAAATAGAACAGCAAACTGTTGTACATTTGTACAGTGAGATATCATTCTGTGATTAAAAAATGAGTTATTAATTACAAAAAGACGTTGAGGAGAGTTAAATGCACATTGCTAAGCAAAAGAAGCCTATCTGAAAAGGATTTTTACCATATTGTCTGACTATATGACATTCTGAAAAAGACAAAATTATTGAGTACATAAAAAAGAAACCAGTGCTTGTCAGGAGTTTGAAGGATGGAGGGAAGATAAAATAATGGAACACAGCAGATTTCTAGGACAGATAAACTATTCTGTATAATCCTGTAATGGTGGTACATGTCATTATACATTAGGCAAAATGAGTAGAATGTCCAATAGGAGTGAATCCTAGTATGTTATGGACTTACTTAATAATGTATCAATTTGGCTTATCAGTTGTAGTAAATGCATCACAATAATGTCAGATGTTAATAACAGAGGAAACTGGAGTGTTGTGGGTGGAGGTTGGGGGAAAAAAGAGTGGAGGTATATGGGAACTCTGAACTTTCCACTGAGTTTTTCTGTAAACATAAAAATACTCCAACAAAACAAACAAACCAACTCCAACGAAGTTTATTGATTTAAAAATGAAAATACAACCGATTTTTTTGGGTGATTTTTTTTAATTATTATTATACTTTAAGTTTTAGGGTACATGTGCACAATGTGCAGGTTTGTTACATATGTATCCATGTGCCATGTTGGTGTGCTGCACCCATTAACTCGTCATTTAGCATTAGGTATATCTCCTAATGATGTCCCTCCCCCCTCCCCCCACTCCACAACAGTCCCCAGAGTGTGATGTTCCCCTTCCTGTGTCCATGAGTTCTCATTGTTCAATTCCCACCTATGAGTGAGAACATGTGGTGTTTGGTTTTTTATCCTTGCGATAGTTTACTGAGAATGATGTTTTCCAGTTTCATCCATGTCCCTACAAAGGACATGAACTCATCATTTTTTATGGCTGCATAGTATTCCATGGTGTATATGTGCCACGTTTTCTTAATCCAGTCTATCGTTGTTGGACATTTGGGTTGGTTCCAAGTCTTTGCTATTGTGAATAGTGCCGCAATAAACATACGTGTGCATGTGTCTTTATAGCAGCATGATTTATAGTCCTTTGGGTACATACCCAGTAATGGGATGGCTGGGTCAAATGGTATTTCTAGTTCTAGATCCCTGAGGAATTGCCACACTGACTTCCACAATGGTTGAACTAGTTTACAGTCCCACCAACAGCGTAAAAGTGTTCCTATTTCTCCACATCCTCCCCAGCACCTGTTGTTTCCTGACTTTTTTTTTTTTTTCTTTCCTGGGTGACAGAGCGAGACTCTGTCACCCAGGCTGGAGTGCAGTGGCGTGATCTCAGCTCACTGCAGTCTCCGCCTCCTGGTTTCACGCCATTCTCCTGCCTCAGCCTCTCCAAGTAGCTGGGACTACAGGTGCCCGCCACCATGCCTGGCTAATTTTTTTGTATTTTTAGTAGAGACAGGGTTTCACTGTGGTCTCGATCTCCTGACCTCGTGATCCACCTGCCTCGGCCTCCCAAAGTGCTGGGATTACAAGCGTGAGCCACTGCGCCCGGCCTGTTTCCGGACTTTTTAATGATCGCCATTCTAACTGGTATGAGATGGTATCTCATTGTGGTTTTGATTTGCATTTATCTGATGGCCAGTGATGATGAGCATTTTTTCATGTGTTTTTTGGCTGCATAAATGTCTTCTTTTGAGAAGTGTCTGTTCATGTCTTTCGCCCACTTTTTGATGGGGTTGTTTGTTTTTTTCTTGTAAATTTGTTTGAGTTCATTGTAGATTCTGGATATTAGCCCTTTGTCAGGTGAGTAGGTTGCAAAAATTTTCTCCCGTTTTGTAGGTTGCCTGTTCACTCTGATGGTAGTTTCTTTTGCTGTGCAGAAGCTCTTTAGTTTAATTAGATCCCATTTGTCAATTTTGGCTTTTGTTCCCATTGCTTTTGGTGTTTTAGACATGAAGTCCTTGCCCATGCCTATGTCCTGAATGGTATTGCCTAGGTTTTCATCTTGGATTTTTATGGTTTTAGGTCTAACCTGTAAGTCTTTTTAATCCATCTTGAATTAATTTTTGTATAAGGTGTAAGGAAGGGATCCAGTTTCAGCTTTCTACATATGGCTAGCCAGTTTTCCCAGCACCATTTATTAAATAGGGAATCCTTTTCCCATTGCTTGTTTTTGTCAGGTTTGTCAAAGATCAGATAGTTGTAAATATGCAGCATTATTTCTGAGGGCTCTGTTCTGATCCATTGATCTATGCCTCTGTTGTGGTACCAGTACCATGCTGTTTTGGTTACTGTAGCCTTGTAGTATAGTTTGAAGTCAGGTAGCGTGATGCCTCCAGCTTCTAATTAAAAATCATTTTAAATTGGAATAAAAGCCACCATGAATAACAGTTTTTTAGTTTTTTTGTTTGTATATTCTGGCTTCTCAGTCCTTTGAAAATATTTCTTCCTCTGTCAGAATTCTTTTTGGCTCCAATCACTTTTGTGTTCTATTTTGATTTTTCCAATAACAATAAAACAATCAAACTTCTATGTTTCTCCTTCTTTTCTAACACCATTGTCAAGAGCAGTTGGATTAATTTATTTGTATATTATATATACATTTATTTATAAGTATATATTTTTTAAATAATTATATTTAATTATACTATATTATAATATAATAATTATATTTAATTATATATGTATATAATATACGTATGTATTATATACATATATAATTTATATATATAAATTATAAGGACTCACAACTTCTGCTTTTGGTTTGGCAGTTAAAAGCCAACAACAGAAGTGAAAATAAACCTCTTGGCACAATACAAGTCAGTGAATACTATTAAAGTAAAAAATCAGTGTGGTCCCTAATTGCTAATGCCTAAGGCCTGAATAAGTGTGTTTTATGCATATCAAAAATCCTTTTTCCCTCTGTTTTGTTTCCTAAGTTCAATGTTTGGGAATACGTAATACAGTATCTAATGCTTTTCTCAACTTTCTAAATTAATTTAAAGATAGACACAAGATACCGACAAATGGTAGTTTTTAAAAATCACCTTTATTATTGATGACAAATGTTGGAGGGTATAACTTAGGGATGTGTATTCAGAAAAGTGCATAAGACTTTCTTACGCTATCATTCAAGGTCTCGGAAGGAAATAAAATTTGCCACATGTGGTTCAAATGAAAATACTTTTATAAGTGACTTCTTAAAGGGAGATGTAGAGTTAAAAGGACAAATGATATTGATAAACCTAGGGACAAAAATGTGTTGATAGTAATTGCCAACATTTGGGGTGAAGAAGCCGAGGGAAGAAATAGTGAAGCTGGAGCTCAATGGGAGTTAGAGCCACAGGGAAAGTTTTCCTGGTGGGACCTGTAGTCACAGAGCAATGACTCTATGGCCAGAGATGGACTTTCCCCCTGAAGCCCACATGTATCTCTTCTCTACAAGGGTTTTCTCAACCACCACACCCAGGAGCTTGCTGAGGCAGACAGACATGGCTCTGAATAAAGTCAGGAACTGGGAAAGGGAACACAGAGTTATGTAATCAAAGCCAGCTTAAACATAATAGAAAAGGGAGTCAGTATTTGTGTCCTCTGAGGAAAGGATTTTTACACATGTTCCATATGGTTTCTCAAGGTTGATTCTTACTTGCTTCTGGTGGCACTACACCAGAATTGCCAGATTAAGTAAATAAAAATACAGGGTGTCCACTTAAAATTGAATTTTAGACATACAGTAAATAATTTTTAGGTTAATATGTCCCTTGCAAAATTTGGCATGTACTTATATGTAAAAAAGTATTTACTGTTTATTTAAAATTTAAATTTAACTGCGTGCCCTGCATTTTATCTGGCAAGCCTCTACCACACTCAATAACCCTTCTCCCATAATCCAATATGTGCATCCTGAGTTCACCTTTCAAATAAATAGGTACTCAATTCATCATTTCAAGGTTTGGTTTTGGGAAAATGTTTTGCATGTGAACCTGATACAGCAAATGAAGCATTAGAAAAATTAGGAAAAATATTACAGTAACACTTGGAGGAAGAAAAGATCAGTTAAAACTAGGTTAATACCTTTGGTGACTATTTTCCATATGAAATAAAGAAACAAACTAATGATGAGCAATTCCCCAGTGAGCTGATGCTGCCTTACCATTCATTGATTAGAGGAATGAAAGTATTCTCTGACTGTAAAGATTGCTGGTTTAACAAAGACTCATTGGTACCATTCTACCCAATTTTGATAATTAAAGAGAGCAAGAGCAAAGACTTGGAAACAGAAATCACAGTAGAGAGTAGAGTTTCAAACTTCCTGTACAGGGAAAATAATCCTGGAAGAGGGGTAAAAATAGCAACTGGTGGCAGGGCATGTAATCTCAGAAAACCTCCTAGGAGAGATTTGAAGCCATCTGCTGATTTCATGCTATAATGGCTCACGGTGGTAAGCAATGGATTCTTTTGAGTATTTGTTTTTGTTTCTTTCAGTTTTAAATATTGGGGCTCAATTTGCACTATTTCTTAGATGCTTTAACAAAAATATTCCATAATATTTTTGGCAGAATAAGAGCAGAGATTTACAAAAGGGGAAAAAAGTTGTGGCAATATAAATATTGGTATTGTTATATATGTTTTGTGAGATATGATATTTATTCTCATGTCAGAATGCATCAGTGGTATAAATATTAGGAAAAGGAAACCCAGCCATTACTGCTCAAGTGACTAAGGTACAGCAAAATACACACTTAACCAAGTTCTAATTGAACCTGCTAACTAGGAACCTCTAGAGTTACTGAAGTAGGGAACTGTGAATTCAAATAGCTCTGACTCCCTGGAGAACAAGAGGATATTGGATTTTTTCATTAAAGAAATGATGCATGCAGGTGTATAGATACCTTCAAACTCTTCATATAATATGTCTGTCCTGTAAAATCAACAACTGATAGGACTTGGTGACTCAATGCTCAAGAAAGTCATTTTCTAATTGCATCATTGTCACAATCACTATGGGAGAAGAAATTCAGTAAGGTGGAGGGAAGTTGCACAAGCTACTCTCTCACTAATACTTTCTTTTCCATTCACTTTTTTCAGCAATATTTATATCCATAAATAAATTGTTTTATATAAGAAGAAATGAAATATATTTTTGCCATGATTTCCCACAATATGTTAATGCCCCTGCTTTTTGTCCTAATGTAATAAAAAATTACTGTAAAATTACTACAGGTAAAATTAATTACATTGATTTACTATTGTATAAAACAATTTTTAAGGAAGAGTGCATTCTTAATTAGAGAAGATGTTATTAAACATGATGTCCCTATGTTGGCTGATAAATAATTGTATCAGCCAGAAAATACTACAGAAAAGTTTAATTTCTATATTTTTGTGAGATAAGGGTATTGGCTAACGAGAGCTCTGTTGTTTCGGTTTTCTGGCATGATCCAGAAGATTAGCATTTGCAGTACGGGACACAATTGACTAATATATCTCACTGCTTGCCTTACAAATGACAATTATCTCAACTTTACCATTTATTGGCTCTGAGATCATGGGAAAGTTATTTTCCTCTTTGTGCTTTAGTTTCCTCATGCATAAAATGAGGATAATATAGTCACTGAGTTTGTTATGACCAACACCTAATTTATACATTTAAAGAGTTGAACAGTGACTGGTGGCTAAGAAATGCTTACTAAATATCATCTAATTCTAGTTCTTTTTCAGATTGTATAAATCTTTTGCCTTTTACTAAAGAAATGTTCAGCAAATATTAGCTACTGCGTTGCTTTGGGGTACTGGTCAACACTGAACTCACCAAAGAGAGTTGTTAAATAACTGGAAAGTAAGATTCCAGTAAAATACTATGTCAAGAAGGAGAAAGAGAGCAAGAGAGAGAAAGAGACAGAGAGAGAGAGAGAGAGAGATCCTACTAATAAAGGAGAAGCTAAAAAAATTTTACCGATTCAATATAAATATGTAAATTATACACTCAGGAACATGAAAAATGAATAAGGCTGGATGTGAACATATCCCTAAATTCACAGGTAAGACACAGAAGCTTCCCTAGTCTGACTAAATCTCTAGACAATTTATCTCCAGAAATAATGTATGAGGACCATGATTTTAAAAAATGCATTTTAGGTGGGGGAGGATGAGTAGAAAGTCAGTTTGATTGAAATGTAATTTATATACAATAACATTCTTCATTTTTCAATATGTAATTTAATAAGTTTAACAAATATATACAGATGTGTAACTACTATCACATACAAGATACAGGATATTCCCATCATGCAGAAAGTCAATCACTTGTTATTAGTCATTTCTCCTCCCCTTGGTCCCTAGCAACTACTGATACACTTTTTATTATCACACAGATTTGCCTTTTCCAGAATGTCTTTTTCTTTTTTGTGTGTTTCAATTGTTTATTTTTAATTTTTGTGGGTATACAGTAAATGTATATATTTATGGGGTATATGAGACGTTTTGATACAGGCATGCAATGTGTAATAATCACATCATGGAAGATGGGGTACCCATCCCCTCAAAGATTTATCCTGTGTGTTACAAACAATCCAAATATATCTTATACTCTTATTTTATCTTATTTATTTATTTTATTATTGTTATTTTTATTTTTGAGATGGAGTTTCACTCTTGTTGCCCAGGCTAGAGAGCAGTGGCGCCATCTTGGCTCACTGCCACCTCTGCCTCTCGGATTCAACCGATTATCCTGCCTCAGCCTCCCAAGTAGCTGGGATTACAGGTGCATGCCACCATGTCCGGCTAATTTTTGTATTTTTAGTAGAGACAGGGTTTTGCCATGTTGGCCAGGCTGGTCTCAAACTCTTGACCTCAGGTGATCTGCCCGCCTCAGCCTCCCAAAGTGCTGGGATTACAGGAATGAACCACATGCCTGACGGCTCTTAGTTATTTTAAAATGTACAATTAAATTATCATTGACTATAATCACCCTGTTGTGTTATCAAATACTAGGCCTTACTCATTCATTTTATTTTTTGTATCCATTAATCACCCGTACTTCTCCCCTACCTGCTACTACCCTTTCCAGCCTCTGTTGACTGTCCTTCTCCTCTCTATGTGCATGGGTTCAACTGTTTTGATTTTTAGTTCCCACAGATAAGTGAGAACATGTGATATTTGCCTTTCTGTGCCTGGCTTATTTCACTTAACATAAAAAGATCTCCAGTTCCATCCATGTTGTTGTAAAGAATGGAATCTCATTCTTTTGCTGTGGTTGAATAGTCTTACATTGTGTATACATACCACATTTCCTTTATCCATCCATCTGTTGATGGACACTGAAGTTGCTTCCAAATCTTGGCTATTGTGAACAGTGGGAATATGGGAAAGGAGATATCTCTTTGATACACTGATTTTCTTTCTTTTGGGTATATACTTAGCAGTAAGATTGCTGGATCACATGGTAGCTCTATTTTCAGTTTTTTGAGGAACATCCAACTGTTCTCAATAGTGATTGTACTAATTTACATTTCCACCAACAGTTTACGAGGGTTCCCTTTTCTCCACATCCTCGCCAGCATTTGTTATTGCCTGTCTTTTGGATATAAGCCATTTTAACTGGGGAGGGATGATACCTCATTATAGTTTTGATTGGCATTTCTCCGATGGTCAGTGATGTTGAGCAACTTTTCATATATCTCTTTGCCATGTCTTTTTTTTTGAGGAATCTTTATCCAGATCTTTTGCACATTTTTAATTGTTCTATTAGATTTTTTTCTATAGAGTTGTTTGAGCTCCTTATATATTCTGCTTATTCATCTCTTGTCAGGTGAATAGTTTGCAAATATTTACTACTATTCTATAGGTTTTTCTCTTAACTTTGTTGATTCTTTTGCTGCGCTTCAAAGTTTTCACTTGTTATGATTTCATATGTCAATTTTTTCTTTGGTTGCCTTTGCTTTAAGGTATTACTCAAGAAATCTTTGCCTAGACCGATATTTTGGAGTGGTTCCCCCAAAGTTTTACTGTAGTAGTTTCATAGTTTGAAGTCTTACATTTAATTCTTTAATCCATTTTGATTTGATTTTTGTATATGATGAGATAAGGTTGTAGTTTCATTCTTCTGTGTGTCTATATCCAGTTTGCCCAGCACCATTTATTGAAGAAATTGTCTTTTCCCCAGCGTATATTCTTGGCATATAGAATTTTGTATAATCTGAATCATACAGAATAAATCTTAATTTCTGGCTCTTTTATCTTAGTACAATATTTCTTAGATGCATTCGTGTTAGTGCATATAATAGGTTATTCCATTTTATTGCCAAATAGTAAGAATTTCATTGTATAGATACACTATTTTTTTCTTTATCCATTATTGTTTTAATGATCATTAATTTGCTTCTAGGTTGGGATAATTGTTTAAACCTCCTTCAACTATTGCATACAATTCTTTGTATGAACAAATATTTCATTTCTCTTGGATAAATACCTTGATTGTATCTTTAACTTTGTGAGAAACTGCTAAACTATTTTCCAATTGGCTATACCATTTTCCATACATTCTACCAGCAATATATCAAAGTTCCACTAGTTATATCATATCCTCACCAGTACCTACTATTGTCAGTATTTTCAATTTTAGCCATTCTGGTGGGTGTAAAGTGGTATCTCATTATTGTTTTAATTGGCACTTTTCTATTGACTAACGATGTTCAGCACTTTTTGACACACTTATTTGCAATCTGCACCTTTTCTTAGTAAAATGCCATCACTGTATGAATCTTTAAATTTACAGACATGGAAACGAGTCTGGTTTACTTATTGTAGTGCCCTCTGAACTGAGAAGGGCTCTGTCTTAAAGATTGTAAACACGCATCTAACCAAGGTAAATATTCTCATAGAAGTAAGAAACACTAGGTTAATTCATTGTATTAACTTATTTTGGCTTCCAGCTCATACAAAAATGAAAACTCCCTAATCTTATTCAC